>NW_023618924.1:0-11328 GCF_014905685.2 Nematolebias whitei
TATGTGTATGTATGTATATATATATATATATATATATATATATATACTAAAATAAATATAGCATTCCTACTTTGTGGTTTTTCATCCATCGTGGTGGTGTGTGGAACATAACCCCTATGATAATGAAAGGACTACTGCAATAGCAAAATTGACCTATTTTATCTTAATCTAAAGAAATATATATATTTATTCCAAAACCTGATCCGTACCTTATTCTGAACAAAGCTAATGACTTGAGGTGGATTTATTTTCTGATGCAGGAAATTCATAAATACAAAAGTATTTTTCCTCATCTAATTAAAAAAAAAAAAACAATAAACTCTGGAACCAGTGAATATTTTTGACGTGAGATGAAATACTTAAAACAAACATAAAGCGAAGCAGCTGCTAATGAGCAGGTGCGCTGTCCCCTTCAGAGGGCTGTTTGCTGCAGACAGGTGATAACTCAGGTGGAACAGGAGGCCTTTATCTCCTAATGAGCTGCTCCCACTCCAGGCAACGCTATCAGCACACCTGCTGCTGCTCTTTACTTATTTATGTTTTTATACATGTGGTCTCCATGTTGCTCACGTTTCACACACTGTTGTGCTGACGCCTTCCAGCCCGAAATCACACCTGAGCCCACCTGGAACAGAGCTGTAACTTTTCCAGACCCCATTCACATGTGAATGCGTGTGTTTGCTGAGTGTCCTTTTTTGATTGTAAAGAGTGAAGGTTTGTGTGTATGTGCTTGTGTGCCATAACCGACCTTGCCCTTCTGGTTCAGTGGTTCTATGCTGAGGGCGTCGGCTCCTATGTCAATGATGGTGCCCAGCTGGAACCCGTCAGTGGGGTGGGGCGCCCACACCGGCTTCCCATCCTCCATGGCTCACCTTCCGTCAGCGCTGCCACGGCAACTGAAGGAAGGGACGGAAAGTGAAAGACGGGCCACATACAACAAAAATACGCATACTTATTCAGGAATATGCAAACCTGGACACGCTGATTTGCATTTTTTACAACCGTTTCTAAAACTGAGGATGAGTCAAAGCTGCTGTCATTTTATATTTTCAGTTCTTTAATATAAAACATCGATGCCTGTAGTGCTAATCCAACGGGATAAACAGCACATCATTTCTTACCTAATCCTGCTTAAAATAAAATCAGCTTCCTGTGAGCTTTTAATAATCACAGTTTGTACAGCCCGTCATTTAATAAAAGTCTTAGAAATAAAAGGTCTAGCATTCCTTGGAGGAATTCATATTGCAAGCTGCTTTCACGTCAAAGATTTGAACTAAAATCATCTTATGATGAGAAATAAACAAGTTATAGCTATTTACTGATTATGCACAAACTCACTCAATGTTGCTGGATCTCGCACAATTCATTAGTGCTCAAAGGCGGGTAAAGAACGACTCTCAACTACTACCACATTAAATTCAAGGTCAGTATCTTAAACTGTTTGAGTTATAGTTGTTATATTTGCTATATATTGGGTTGATTCCAAAAGTAAATAAGCTGTAGAGGTACATCCAGTGATATGAGAGTTTCAGTAAAATCAGTCCAGTGGTTCATGAGATATTTTGCTAACAGGCAGACAGGGTTAATCTTATGTGTTGTATAGCATTTGGGGTATGTGTTGGGGATGACTGAGCTACCACCACCCAACATTTTAGCTCCATATCTGTAAAATTGATGAATTTTTGTGAGCTCGGTTGGCTGAGGCGGCCATCTTAAATCTGACTCCAGAATGTCATCAGATGAGGTGAACTTACTGAACAAGTTGATCAACGGTGACATTTCTCAGTTCTTTGTATTATGTGAGCGGGACTGGACCAGCTGCTGCTGTCTGCTTTGTTTCCCATTAACCCATTTCTCTCCACCCTCACTGATCTCATAAGAGAGGATTTCCCAGTGGAGCGGGACTGGAGATCCTCCTGCGGGGTTCCTACAATCCCTTGTACGGATGATATAACCCCGAATCACCCCCGAAGCCTGTCCAGTTAAAACTTACAGTAGGTAGTCCTATCAAACATGAGATAATGCATCTGAACTAAAGGCATTTGGAGAATACAAGATTTATATTTTTTTAACAGAGATAGACGAGCCAAGCTGAAAATAAACTCAATGCATTTCTAATAAACTGCAATTTGATGCAAAACGAAACTGTTGTAAAGTTGGACGTGCCACTGAAACAGCGACAGACGTTGAACTCTTCAAAGATCTTCGCAGATTTGTTGTGTTTGCAGCCGGGCAACAACTGAGCTGATGAACGGAGATGATTGTTGGTCTGATTTAATCTAAAACCACAGAGTATTTCTGCAACCAGGATAAACACTGATACCATGTGTGTGTGTGTGTGTGTGTGTGTGTGTTTAATAAACCTCAGAGTCGAGATAAATGGAAATGGATGAAAACTGCTGAAACATGTTTGACTCATCAGATAATACTGATTTTGATTTATCTATTTATTTCTATATATTTAAAATAGGTATTACAATCCGATACAATATGTTTCATTATTTTAGACCCAGTGCTGTTCCAATGCATCTCTTCACAAAAGCTCTAAAAATAAGCTTTTAAAGCAATCTTACATAACACAGACATGAACCACCAATAAATAATGCAGTTCCCACCTAGCCCCATTAAAAGTGTGCTGCGGTGTGTACTCCTGCAGAAACACACCTCTCACCTGTGTTTGTGTAGTTTGTAAAAGTGTTCTGGAAGTTATGCAAAGGATGTCCAAGCTGCAGTCAATGAGACCGTGAGGACTTTGAAAACACGGAGACAACTTTAAGTTGCTGTGCAGAATTTGAATGAACCCATTTCTCATCTGCTTTAACACGCAGTATGCACCACTAGGCCTGTCACGATAACACATGTTGCAGGGCAATTAATTGTCTCAGAAATTATTGCGATACGTAATAATACTGTTTAAAATTTGTCATTAATTAGTAATTGTCAAATTTAATAAGAAATGTTGGTTAATTTTTGTGTGTAGTACCTGTATTTGACCACTGGATGGCAGTATAAAATGGTTTGAACCAAAGGATAGGTAGTGAAGGAGCGAGCGGCGTGTCTCTTTAAGAAAAATGGGAGGGAGGCCCCTTGACGTGACGTGGGCTGCGTCTCTTCCTGTTTTACGGTTCTCAAAATGGCGGACACTCGATGTGGTTTGAGCTCTTTAGCATAGCTAGTGTAGCTAGCTATAGCATATCATAGCATTGAGCATGCATCAGGATCTTTAGCATTTTTCACACAAAGCCTTTAATAAAAAAATAAAAATAAACAAGTTCTCAGCTTCTTTTTGCAGAGAAAAACAACTTTTTAGAAGAAGGCACGGGTTTCAACCGTGAAGTTTGGCGCTTCGGCAAGACAGAGGTTTTTTCCCGAGATCGGCCTGTTAGCTTAGCTTGTAGCTTAGCTTCTCAGCTTAGCTGCTTTTAATGATCCAAAAACGCGATTTTGGATCATTAAAAGCAGATTTTAAAGAGAAAAGAGAAAGGGAGGAGTCGGTGAAGAACACCGGAGTTGAGCCTTTTGTCATCCAGTGTCTTCAGTAGAAAGAGAGAGACACGAAGAAACGATAAAGCCGGTAAATGAAAATGAGGTCGATAATTTTCATTTATCATGCGATTAATTGATTTATCGTTTATTGCGACAGGCCTACGCATCATTACTGATTTAACACTATTTAACAGTTTTGATTGGATACAATTAACACATTTGTGCATGCTTACACCTGTTGAAACTGAAGTTAGACTCTCAACGCTTTGTTAATAGGAACACGACCGGTCTGGTCTTGGTCAACCAAATTATTTCAACTAAAGGAGCTTCAAAACACAATCTTTGTGTAGGAAGAATTAAAAAAAAAAAAACATTTTAAAGAAAGCATGTACCGGTAACTGAACTAATCAGAGTCAACACCACAAATGGAAGCAATATTGTCGTTCTTTTTAACTTGAACTGTCCATCCATCATCTTTACCCGCTTGCTTTTTCGGGTCACGGGGGGTCACTGGTGCCCATGTCCAGCTATCACTGTGCAAGAGGCGGGGGACTGGAAAGGTCGCAAGTCCATCCCAGTAACTTGAACTAAAGGATTCCAAAATGAAACATCAGGGGAAAAGAAAGCAGCTGCTATCAACAACAACCTTCGAGTGTTGGATCAAGGCTGTTTTGTTAAGACGGTGATAACCACAACGCAACACCAAAGTTCACAACTTCACTGCGGTTGAATTAGAAGCTGTCGGGAAATAAACTCAGCTGATGACCGATGACACGACAACACAACTTTCCGTATGTTGGAAATATCGAGTGCACTGACGTCCCACAAAGCTGATTTGTGCTCCGAACTGTAGGAATCATTTTGCTCTCACTCCATCTGGGACAATACACAACAAAAGTGTCTCACCTCTAATCAAACTGAGACAAGCCCTTCACGAGAAACTTTGACTCTGCAGAGTTAAATCCTCTTAGTATTTGACCCTAATCCAGAGAGGTGAGGCAGACCGGAGGTGGAAACCAGTAGAAGTCAGCCTTCAGCCTTGGGACAATGCAAATCAAAGAGCAAGAAACACAAATATTCATGGAGACTGGCCCAGAGTTAAAGCAGGACACAAAAAAGCACGCCTCTTATTTCCTGCCACTTGTTTCCTGTTCTTCACCAGGTCAAAGGAGAATGGAAAATGCACTGGACTACTGGAGTGGGAAAGATGTACAGTTTCCACTATGGGTTGCATTTAAAAACAAATGCCGGAAAAACAGGGTTTAACAAAGGAGAGGGCAGTAGTGGATAAAATAAAATAAAATAAGAGAAACCTTTAAAGTTAACTTATTATAAAGGACAAATCATAGCTAAAGGATAAGATAACGTTTCATTCATTCATATTACTTCGTAAATAACGCTTTATAAGTTGACTGTTACGCACTAGTTTAAACATGGAATAATTATAAAAAGTTACTATACTTAAAAGTCCACAAAGGAGCTTTAATGAGCCTATTGTTAAAGTAGCACCAGCTGTTTCTGTCTTGTCGCTTTAAAAACAATTAAAAGTTGGACAAAAGTCGACACACTTACGAGAATTGTCCTTCAGACAGTCAGGTTCACGTGCAGGGGGACAGCTGTGACGCGCGTGTCCCTCACGCGGGTCTGAGGTTTGAGGAAATGCTCCAGGTTTTGTCTGCGTTTGATGCCGCCGCGGCACAGGACGGATGAGCAGCAACCTGCTGAGCTCGCGCCCCCAACGGTGAGCGCCGGTGACGTCACCATGGAGGTGCGTTGACGTGTTGCTCGGAATATCTACCGTCGGACGCTGAGAGAGAGAAAAAAACACTGACTCCGTAGGAAAAATACATGAAGAATTGAGCAGGTGGATTAAAAAAAAAGTTTATTATTGAAGATTTCTTTTCCTGAAGCAAACATAGTGGCATCTGATCTAATAAACATGGTGTTTGACGGATGCTGTGGACGATATGAAAACACTCAAATGAGACACATAAACAAAAATAATAAAATATATGTGTTTATGATTATGTCATTGAACCAACGTGACATGTCGCCACTTAAACCAGCTCCTGCTATCATGTTTATTTTTGTGTTTTCCATCTTTGCAAAATTGAAGCTAAATTAAAATTCAAACAACTGACCACTTCAGTGACTGCGATGAAGAGACTGCGCATGCTGCCTTGAGAGTCATAAATATTTGAGAAGCTTGTAATCTAAAACTTTTGGGGGGTGTTTTTGAAGGAGACATCTAATCCGCAGTTGAAACACTGGCTGCCACAGGGTTTATGAATCTAATTAGGTCATCTGATGCTTTTGTGCTGGACCATATCCGATTACTGACACAAGATGGACAGCATATAAACAAATCTACATTTTTTTATGATGACATTTTAGTCATAATATATTCATTTAAGTCCAGGTGGGTGACTGGAATTCATCCTAAACACTATGCAAACACAACTAAAGACACACAGGCTCTGATATTTCAGTGTGGATTCAACAACACACACTTTAAAAAATATTTAATGTTATTTCTGTCATGGTTATTTTGTGCAAAAGGACAAATTTTGTGATGAGTACTTTGGGTCAAGGTGCCATCCGTCTCCTTGCATGGGCAATGGCGCCCTCATGTGGCCAAACAGGCAATAACATCTTTTTGAACCCAAACTCAACCTTATAGTTGGTGCAATTCAGCTACACTAAAAAAGAACAGACTGGGGAGAAAACAGCAGAAATATCAAACATTTATATGAGTCACTTTAAGGCATTTGAGAATCGACTCACAACCAACAAGGCTTTGACACGATAAAGATTTGATGACAAAACTTAGAAGAACATTTGATCAGGGTAAACACTTTCATTTTTACATTTCTTTGGCTATTATGGCAACAATGTTGTGCATTTATTGGATTAATTTAAACCATCCATTTTATTTTGATAATCTGGTAGTACAGAGGTTGTAACGGGCCTCCCTGCCATCAATCACCCAACAGCTTTTTCAGCCAATTATCTGCAGGGCCCCAACTGCTTTGGACTTAATCTGTGAAATGTTTATAACACACACATTCTGCGTTGCCTGGGGAGGAACATGAAATGTGCCTGTTGGAGTACCATCACAATCAAAGCTCGTTCTAAGTTGGAATAACTTCTTCTCTGTGTGGAAAACACTTCTACAGGTAAGCAAAGTTAACCGTTTAGGCAAAATACTACTAATAATAATTGTTAGTGTTTGCAGGTAGACTAAAATGATAAAGTTTGTAGTCTATTACAGCGGACTCGTGATTTTTTTTTTTTTTTAACAAGTGTGCAGCTGAGTGTTTCTCCCAAGCCTTTAAATCAAGCATCTTCAGGAAACTGGTCCTGGAATATGTCCCTTTTTCTTTAATAAAGATTCAATCAAGATGTAACATTTTAGTTTGGGCTCGTTTCTATTTTAAACCCTTAACACTTATTTGTTTTTCTTTATTGTGCTCCTTTCTCTTTTCTCTTTCCTGGGCTGCATAGAAGAATGAGAGGAGGAAAACTGGTGCTTCCTGCAGTGCTGCTGTCTGTGATGAGTTTATTACCACTTCAGATTTCATTTGGACAGCACATGGCTGAGGACTCCTGTACCGTTCAGATTCTTGTCCCTGGACTCAAAGGCACGTTGGTATCCGAGCTTTCTTATGAGCGTTCATATTTGATGGGAATTTAATGGACAAAAGTACATTTAAACAACTTTTTTTTATTATTCTTTCTCTGCTAAAGGAGAACCAGGAGACAAAGGACAAAAAGGAGCACCTGGACGACCAGGGAGAGTTGGTCCTCCAGGAGAGATTGGTATACGTTTGCACACAAACAACCCCCTTAAAATGTCTTTCTTAAGAATAAACCTAGCATTTGGGAGTTGGGAAAAACATAAAACAAGAGCAGAGGCACACACTTTCTTAAACTCAGTGATTGCAGCTAAAACTGGGTCAAAGATCACATTTCTTTGGCTGATAGTGTGCCGTTACATCAGCAACAGGCCAGCCAGAGATGCTCAGTGTTTACACTGGGATCTGAGGTTGGAGGAGAGATGATTTGTGGAGTCCAAGTGTTTACTGAAGCCTTTAATGAGGAGGGAAGTGTTTCCTGATTTTAATTAACACGACCTCAACAGAAGTAAATGGTGGTTTATGAGAAAAAATTTAAAGTGCAGTTATTTTGTAAAACTGTAAAAATGTTGCTTTTTAGTTACCGTATTTTTCAACCTATAAGTCGTATTTGTTTGCATAATTTACATGCCCTGCGACTTATACGACGAAGCGACCATATTTATAAACCAAATTTTGGCTGAGATATGACTGTTTTCATTCATTCTGACGTTGAACATATTGAACTAACATTTTCAGCCATTAGACGGTACTCGAGGAGTATGGCATGCCATTGTATCATGTAATAGGTAAAAGTGGCTATTAATGACACAATCGGCTTGCCGTACCAACCCACCGTCATCTGCCTGGAGAAACTGTCAAATCAGCTTCACTGCCCCGCCCCGGTGAAAAGAAGCTGATTTAAACATTGAAGTCCTTTTTATTAAGTAAAAGTTCAACTGAGACACACCTTTACTATAAAGTTGAGCAAACACATAATTGTTTTTAGATGGTTATCTTGTTAAATTTCAAAGAAATGGACAGCGAGTTGCCCTCTGGGCGTTCATGTTTCCGCATATCGGCTTTTGAAATGCAACTGATTTGACCGTCAAAGTGCATTTATTAAGGAAAAGTCAGATTGAGACACGTCTTTGCTATAATTTCGAGCAAACAAATAATTGTTTTTAAATGTTAATCTTGTTAAATTCTTGTCAAAGTCCTCCTGTGCACGTTCCCGCGGCTGTCATTTGGCAGCCAATCGGTTTTTGGCACAACACTGGCCCACATTTCCGGGTTGTCAGCAGTGACTCATAATAGATGCGACATAAACATATTTATGTGTTTTTCCACATTATTAGACATATTTGGACTGATTATAGGGCGGTGCGATGTTTATGGTGGAAAATACAATATATAGCCTTACAATGTACACTTTCTAGGGCAACCTGGGCTTCAAGGACAGAAAGGCATTATGGGACGTCATGGGAAAGTTGGCCCAAGTGGATTTAAAGGTGATACAATTATCCAAAGATGTACTCGTTCAGGGATGGATGAAGTAAATTTAAAACACGGTACGCAGTTGATTGATTATATTGTTTTGGTTTTAGGATTTAAAGGAGACATGGGCGAGCCAGGCCCAAGTGGTCCTAATGGAGAACCAGGTGAGAAACGAAGGCATCCAGTTTGTCAAACATGGTTTCCAGGGACACGGTCAGTGTTTTTAGTGAAAGTTATTTTGCCTTCTCAGGCGTGCCATGCGAGTGCACATCAATAAGAAAGATGATTGGAGAAATGGACATTCTGGTGTCGCAACTGTCCTCCGAGCTGAAATTCATCAAAAATGGTATTATCTGAGCAATATTTATAAACCTACTGAATTTGTGTGTGCATACAAACATGTGTAAATATACTATCAGGCTCTCCCATGCTTGTTGTAACGGCTTAGAAGTGAAATTGGCGGACATGTCAATAAGAGATTTATAGAAAATTAGGTGCTCATTTTTCAGCACTGCCCTCCCCTGCAGCTGTTGCCGGCATGAAGGAGACGGAGAGTAAGGTCTATCTGCTGGTGAAGGAAGCGAAGCGCTACGCCGACGCCGAGGTCCACTGTCAGTCGAGGGGGGGGCACCTGGCCATGCCAAAGGACGACGGCGCCAACGCAGCCGTTGCGGGATGTATAACCGACGCAGGCCTGAGCAGAGTTTACATTGGAATTCACGACCTTGACCACGAAGGGAAATTCACCTACGTGGATCGCTCCCCCATGACCACCTTCAGCAAATGGAAAAAAGGGGAGCCCAACAACGCGTACGACGACGAGGACTGTGCCGAGATGGTGGCCTCCGGGGAGTGGACAGATGTGGCGTGCCATCCCACCATGTATTTCGTTTGTGAGTTCGACAAAGACGCTATTTGAGTTCACATGAAGGACTTGAGAACGAATCAAAAACGGAATGAAGATGTTTAGTTTGAGCAGCGCGGAGATTTTCTTTCCTTCCCTTGATCTGACAAGCTATTTATTTTCCGTGCTTGCACGATCCTGACAGATGTTGGATTTTTCTTTCTCTAAGTACACCCTTAGTCTCATGCTCGGTGATTCATCAAGGTTGTCAACCGCGTGCCAGGCAGTGGTATGGAGTTTTTATGTTATGCAAACTATTCTGTAAAAGTGCCATCGACAAACAAGCCAAAGAAGCAGAGTGTTGTAGACTGTGTGGAAAAATGTCCAATTAAAGAACAGACTCCGGTTCCAGCAGAGCGCTTTTAATCTAACGGATAGAATGAATTCTACATTTATATTCATATAATAAGATACGTGGTGACTGTTGTACAATAAACATTGATGGGTATTGTAAAGAATTATGGAAAATACTACATTATTTTATATCGCTGAGCTGGTTGTTTTAATTTACTGCAGCAGATGTGCTAAACATGGCAGAATAAGAGTCTGTGAGAAATCTGTTCTGCAGAGGAACAATCTCTGTTCATATTAAATCCTTTGAATAAAGTTAGTGACTGATCCCAGGGCAGTTTTGACAGAGTCGCTTGTTCTTCTGCTTAAATGTGACATAATATTATATATTGTACTAACTCTCAGAAAAAGTCACTTTTCTGAGAAAATGTATTTGCAAACCCAACTTAAACCAAAACAAAACACCGGATCATCAATATTAATCTGACTATTAATTGTAGGAGTACATCCGGTGATTAGTTTATAAGAGTTTAATTAAAATTCATCAAATGGTTCGTAAGATATTTTGCTAACAGACAAATAGGGTTGACTCCAACAGATAATGTTATTGTATGCATAGATCGCATGCTTTGAGTAACACTTAGATTACGTATTAAGTCACGCTCCGGTACATCCACACCAATTTTTAGCGCAGTATCAATCAAATAGTCTAAATTATAGCCATTTATGAATTCTCTAAGACAGGGGTGTCCAAACTTTTTCATATATGTGCCAAAGCTATCCAGATGAAAGGAATGATGGACCACAAAAATGTGAATTTAACTCTCAATGTGAGCAATATGTTGGAGAAAGAGTTTTAAATGGTTGTAGATCCAAAATATTAAAAGCCTCATAAACACTAAACTGATATTTTTATTCAAAAGGATTTGATTTGTTGGGTTTATGTTTGTTGTTTTCTTGTGTTTGGAACGTTCATTTTAGTTTGTTCTCAACAACAAAAGTGTAATTTGAGTAAGAGTCCTTTTTAAAAGGGGGTCAATCAGCATTTTGGACCATGGACCGACCAAAAGGTTGATGGAAGTTCTGAAAAACCATCCAGCTGTCAGTCGCTACAACAGATTCATTGATAAAGTTGATCAACTCGTATGTAGATGATACCACGTTATATTCATTGAAAAATGTCCAATTTCCCTCTTGATTGTTTTATCATCTGCAACATTTAGACAAGTTGTATGCATCATTATCCAAAAGTCTCCTTTCTGGTAGAAATCAGAAAAGGTTTTTGGTGTTTTGTGCCACGAAATGAAAATAAAAAGGTTATACTTTTAATATTGCTCATTTTGAGAAGATTGTTTTTCATCCATTTTGCTTTTAAACCTAAACATTATATTTTAAAAAAAGGATTACCAACTAATCTGCAGAAAGTCTGCATCGACCTCTTAAGCTGCTGGCCAAAATGATACCATTCTTGAACTGCAGCTGTGGGCCGCACAAAATCACTCCAAGGGCCGCAAATGGCCCTCGGGCCGCACTTTG
>NW_023618924.1:11428-20028 GCF_014905685.2 Nematolebias whitei
AAAATTGCCAAACAAGGTCACTTTTTCTAAAATTCTATCTCCTCACAACCCAACATTTTTTTCAGATTAATGATGCATCTTAAACAACTTGTGTGGCACCATACCATTCAAATCTGTAAAACTGTGACTGACTCCGGACACACTGAAACTTTCTGATCCAATGAAGTGTGAAATGAAAGAAGTGATGACGTCCGAAGCCTCGGCTTCATTTGCCCATCACTAAATTTATATCAAAGTGTGAATATAGCCTATTAAGACAGCCTTACTGCTCTTCCATGTATTTTCACATTATCTTCTGTAGGCATTTAGATCACATGTTGTACATGAGACCTGGTTTGAGTCACCGTTTATTGTGAATCTCTTTTAGCTATTATGGAATAACCACCACAAAGCCACTGAATACGAGAAATAAACAGGTAAGAACAGGTTTGAAACTTATGATCAGAATAGAAAAATAATGTTTTTCTTTATGTGCTATCAGATTACATGAGACTGTACAGAAAATAAACTAATGTTAAAGCACTAAATCATTGTTGAAGGACAGTATATATTATTGCACATAAAAAAAAAAAAGGATTTTTACATCAGTTTAGATTTTTTTCTAAGCTTAGTTTTCAATGTTTGATCCAAATGTATTATTTTAACACTGATTTAACCAAGTAGATACGTTTGCTTGTTGCAAAATCTATTTCAACACTTGCATCCAGTAAGTCACTTTTGCTTTAGAGTTAACCCTATTCAGGAACAAAGTTCACTTTACCTTCCTCAATAAGTGACAACAAACATCACTAAAAATGTTTTCATTTCATCTTGACTGTTTTAGATCCAACCTGTTGCTCACAGCAGAATAGTAGCTTCAGCTCGCTGGAGGAAAGTTATTGATGGAACTTGCACAATACAGTCAGTATTGATCTGAAACCGAATACTTAATCCAACAAAAATGAACAGTGCCCTCTGTCATAGTGGATTTATCTCTGTATTTTAATTTTCTGTATTTTACAACTTGTCTCGTAGTGTCTTTACAAATGGCAAGCTACTGGTTGCTCCAGCTCGGATTCGGATCCCAAAGCACACCCTGAAAAGCTGGGAAAACGTTTTAGCCATGGTGACGGAGAAAGTGGGTCTTCGCACTGGTGCAGTTTTCAGGTAATTTCAGTGGGACAGTTGGTACAGCTGCCACATCTCAATGAAAAGGCCGCCGGATCGAATCCCAGCTGGGGAGCCTTTCTGGGTGGAGTTTGCATGTTCTCTCCATGCATGCATGGGTTTTCCCCAGGTACTCCAGTTTCCTCCCACAGACCAAAAACATGCATATTAGGCTGATTGGTAACTCTAAATTGTCTTTAGGTGTGAGAGAGTGAATGATTGTCTTGTTTGCCTCTATGTCCCTGTGATGGACTGGAGACATGTCCATGGTGTCCCCCACCTCTCACTCAGTGACTCTGGATATGGGCACCAGTGACACCCATGACCCAAAAAGGAAGAAGCAGATAAAGATAATGGATGGATGTTAAAGGCACAGAAAAGCATAAATGAAATATGTATCAATTAAAGTATTTGTTTTTGTTGCTTTTATTTTTGCTTTTGGATGTGTTTTGATGATGAACCTTCAGTGTGTCATAATGTCAAGTGAACCATGTTTGTTAAGAGCATCAATTTCTGTTTTATGCAAGTGAGAAAAAAATGTGATTCATGACAACTTTAAAGTCAATTTATCTTAATGTAAATTTAGCTTGGAATGGAAAAAGAAAGGATTATTCTTATTACCGAGCATTTTAGCAATGGTAGGTTGGTATGGGTTGCATCATGAAGGACCCCACTCACCCAGCACACACACTTTTTGCCCCGCTCCCCTCAGGAAAGAGGTTGAGGAGCATTAAGTGTAGAACTACTATACTGAGGAACAGCTTCTACCCTGAGGCTGTTAGACTCATGAATCCATAACCAGGATAATCACTGTGAAAAATCACATCATGTAGCTGCTGATCTGTTTCATGTTGCTTCTGATCTGTTTCATGTTGCTGCTGATCTGTTTCATGTAGCTGCTGATCTGTTTCATGTAGCTGCTGATCTGTTTCATGCTGCTTCTGATCTGTTTCATGTAGCTGCTGATCTGTTTCATGCTGCTTCTGATCTGTTTCATGTAGCTGCTGATCTGTTTCATGTTGCTGCTGATCTGTTTCATGTTGCTGCTGATCGGTTTCATGTTGATGTGTTTATTCGTATTCATCTGCTCACACAGACACATGTTCGTGCTGCTGTTCGGTGTATTTTTTTATGCTATTAGTGCTTTTAGTTAACTTATTTTTAGTTCATATCTTAGACCTTATTACTGTTTTTCTTTTACACACATTTTAATGCTTTTGTTGGATGTAACTGGGACTCTGTGTACACAATTTCATGTACGTGTGGTGTGAACGACAAATAAAGAACCTTGAATATTTTTGAGTGGAATCTATCCACAATTGATAAAAACACTCCTGTGAAGTTGATTGTTTTTTTACTGTTCAGGCTGTGCAAATTAGATGGACAGCCTGTTTGTGGCTCCACCGAACTGGAGAACAACCAGCATTACGTTGCAGTTGGTGCCGAAAAGTTCAAACCTCTCCCATATGACCGATCAGTCCCCTGCAGGGATTTAATCAAAGAAAACACAGCTGAAAGGTAGGAGACATGCTGTCTTATGTCAGCAAAATGCATTGTCCCAATACATACTATATATGAAGAAACACTGGCTTATAAAATTATTGTGAAAAGAAAAATTTGTTCATGTATTTTTTTTATTTTTCCAGTGACCAAGACACAGCTGATAAAGAGAAAGACACGGTGAGTCATTTTGCCTTGGGTGTAGTTTACAATCAGGTTATTCCTTATCTCATAACACCTGGAATTGTTACATTTTCCCTCACGTTCCCTGGGGTTTATTGTTGTAACACTTTAGTAGAATCACAGCCTTTTGCACGCACAGCATTTCAATTAACATTTCCCACTTGTGTGAGACTTGTTGTGGGGGCGCAATTCGTTATGAGACAGCACCGTCATCAATCACTGTCTGCAAGAGGCATTGAGTTACCAGTGCCTTCCACTTTGATGGGTGATCCCCACAGAGACAGACCGGTCCACTTGATCAAGTGCAGCGAGCCTCGCAGATGGATCATACTGGATGGGGTACTTTTCTTACTGGCAAAAAACCCCCAAAAACCTCTCATTCAAACCAGTACCAGGACTATTTGTATTGAGATTAAGTAGACTGTGAAATGCTTTGAATCCATATGAGAATTGTGTTGCAGTGAGCTTGAGATGAACACCAAATCAGTTGGTGAAGATGAGAACATGCTCTGTCAGCAGGTTCAGGAAGATACAGCCCCCATGTGAGAGATGTCTGACGTCTGATTTTTCTAACCATGAAAGATGGCAGTGCTGTTGCAGGTGCCAATTCTACTAGATGGAGAAAAATACCCTTTAGCTTATCACAAGCCGAACATTTGGTTGACAAGCTTGACGTTCAGAAATACGAATAGTTAAGAGCAGCACGTTAGAATGACTTAAAATGCAGATGACTTTCTAAGATCTCTTCACCATGACATTCAATGAAGTAAGAAACAATAACATTTTCATTAAGCCAGATGTAACTCATTCGTAAAGAGTTCTAGATCCACATCTTTTGTCATTTCACTTAATACCATAAGGTGGAGACAGAGACTGGCGGTGTTTTCCATCCACCGCCTCATCAGAGCAATACTCTCTCAGGATGTGATGCTGCTGTATTTGACTTCTCTCGCCTGTGTCTGATCCTTCATGAATCTGTAAACATGAGCTGACCAGTTAATGAGACTCTTCCATGAGGGGGAAAAAAAATATGCATGTGACAAAAATGACTCCTTTCTGGATCTGTCGGCTGTGCAGCTTAGTGATTGCACATGCGTTTATAGGGTCACGTCCATCGTTAATTTCAGTTTGACCTCACAAAACAACAGCAGTCTGGCTTGAAATGCCTGTAAAGATATCCTTTAAACATGCCCACCGAGGCTGTGTAAAATGTAACCTTGCTCGTGCAGCTCTGGCTGTATGGAAGCGGTGTCTGTCCTGCCCTGTCTGCACCAGCAGTGGACCGTCTCTGCACTGATGAGGGGGGACATCTGGCTTCACAATTGCAATACTGAAACTCACCAGCACACAATGGTTCCCTTGCAGGAAAAATAAAATAAAATAAATGCTGACTTACGTGATTACATCATTTAGTTGAAACATTTAAGTAGACAAACCACTGCAATATGGTAAATGGTATGGACTGCACTTATTTTGCACATTTCTGTTTTATCAAGATACTCAAAGTGCTTTAAAACACAACCTGTGCCCTCATTTACCCATTCATACAGCACTCTAAAGATCTATACAAAGCTAATCTGAATCTGTAGAGACTAATCAGTGCTTTTTATCACATTCATACACCGATGGGACACACATCGAAGGCAATGAGGGGTTCAGTGTCTTGCCCAGGGACACTTCGGCATGTGACTGCTGGTGGAATCGAACCCCCAACTCTTGCATTGGAGGACAACTGCTCTAACCACTCAGCCACAGCCGCCCACTCTATAATACAAATACTCGCAATACAAATACAAATAGGGAAAAGTGGCTAATGTTTAAAGGAATGGTATTTACGCACAAATAACCTCGTGAAAACAAACTGAACTACGACTGCAGTTTTAAGAAAATACTTTCAGGCAATGGTTTGATGCTTCTTCCCATTTCTCAGCTCTTCATGTATGATCTCACTGGTTAGGGGAAGCAGCAATGCCCCGAGGAAAACTACCTCCTCCCTGCTGCCAGCATGTCTACTGACTGTAGACCAGCCCTGGGAGGGGCTCCCACTGATACCATTGTCACTATGGCTGGAGGCTGGTCAGTCCCAATTCTTTGGGATCCCCTGGCTATCATATCACAGTGTCCTCTTGTTGACTCTTGTTCTCTGCGACTTGAGAGGGCCACAGATTACTTTCTGTTCGAACTCTCTGGCCTCCTGATACACCATGTTCTGCTCCTACAGTACACCGTGCTGTAGATATGTAACGTAGAAGGAGAGGCTGGATGACCTCAGCTTTTCCACTGCTGCTTTTCCACTTGTGCATCTACTTATACTTTCCCAGCTCTACGGGGCTCCCACCTCCCCCCAGCCCACTGCGCCCTCCTCAGCGCTCTCCCCGAGTGAGGCTGTCTTGATTTAATGTTGCTGATTTAAATTTGATCTGTTTACATCTCACCACCAGCCTGTCAACAAGCAAAACAAGCTGTTCAATATTTGATTGGCCAGCTGCATTTCGATTTGGAGCTTTATCGTGACATACTGTGCATCAGTCACAGATGAGCTGAGGTTACAAAACCGAACAGCTCACTGCTGCGACAGTGCCACCGCGACTCCCATCTTTGATCTGTGGCTGCGGACACTACAGCGCGAGCGCATGAACTCCGTTTCAACTCCCCTTTTGCTGAATATACAACGCCAAGCAAACTTCAATCTTTGTTTTGTGGCTCTGCTTCTCTTCCTCAGCCCCACTAACGGCTGTAAAAATTCAGAAGAACAACAGACGTTGCCTTTGAATTAAAGAAAGCAAACAAGTGAAGAAACAACTCTTTGCTATTCCCCTGGTGCCATGCTAGTGAGCTTGCAAACACCACTGCCAGGAGTGTATTCTGGTGGAAGCCTGAGATCACTACACTATCCCCCGAGCCTGCCCAGGGACCCTGCAGTAAAGAACGCTGATGCTGAAAAGAAGAGTTTGCTCTCTCTGTCTGTGTTCCTCATTCTCTGTAAGGGAGACATACTTCACCTTGCTACCTACAGAGGGGATGAGGAGCCTGCAAGGAGAAAATTGCCTTTTGTGGAAGCATTAATTCAGATGTGTAACCTGCTGTTTGAACATCATTCCGAACTCTCCCCACTGCTCTCTCCTTCTTTTAGTTTGATTCTTTTTTCACTCCTTTGCTCCCCCACTGCGCAGCCGACTCCTAAACCTTTTTTTCCTTTCGCCCCTCCATCAATAACCTTCTTCTGTCTACAGCTGAAAAATAACTTATTCCCTGCAACTCCCTTCCTTTTCCTTTAAGCTTGTTTGGATTTTTTTTTTTGTTTGATCTGGCTTGATAAATAAGACAAATGCAGTTAGAAATTCATGGCTACCCCCCCCGTTTCATCAATAAATGATTAGTTTGCCACGCTCCCCAGTGATTGATAGGTTGTGCATGCAATGTCTTGGAACCAGATGGATTCAATGCAGTAGAAGTCATGGGGGAACTACAAAACCTATCAGCTCATGAAAAATTGAGATCAATGGAAAATTTATAAAACATTTAAATTAGAGGTTAAATAAGTTTCTTGTATACATTTTTTCTTTAGAAAACAAGCAAAAGGTTGATATAAAATCAGCAAAAAACAAGAAAAATAAAAACTAGAGTGCTTGTTTTCTACACCTCAAGATGCAGGAAGAGGGGCACCTGCATCACGAAGGACCCCACTCACCCAGCACACACACTTTGTGTCCCGCTCCCCTCAGGCAGGAGATTAAGGAGCATTAAGTGTAGAACTACTAGACTGAGGAACAGCTTCCGCTCTGAGGCTGTTAGACTTACGAATCTCTAACCAGGATAATCACTGTGAAAAATCACACCATGTTGCTGCTGATCTGTTTCATGTTACTGCTGATTTCATGCTGCTGATCTGTTTCATGCTGCTGTGTTCAATCATACTCATCTGCTCACACTCATGTTCATTTTGCTGATTGGTGTATTGTTTTTATGCTATTAGTGCTTAGCGTATTTTTAGTCCATGTTTTATTAGTGCTTATCTTAGATCCTATTCCTGTTTTTATTTTACATTTTATTGTGGGATGTAACTGGGACCCTGGGTACATAATCTCATTCCACCACATGCACCACATGTGGTGTGAATGACAATAAAGAAACTCTGACTCTATGTGTTGGGTGTTTAGGGGTATTTTGAAGAGGACCTTGAGCATACAGCCAGGGGCCAGAAGAAAGAACACAAAATCAAGATGGAGAAACTTGAACAGCAGAGGCAGGCGTCCAAAACCACACCGCTCTTCACAGCAGGAGGTACGCACATGCAGTGTATCCCTCACTTTTTCCTGCAGGTCTGCCCTGTCCTTAGTGTTTGCTCCTTCAACACTTCAAGTATGATAACAGGGCTTTTGATTACAAATTTATGTCCCAGGTTTCATTTTGGCTCACACAAAGGCATACGTGTACACCACCTTACGTATGTGTAGCTATACCAGTATAGTGTGTATTGGGAATGCAGAAAATCTCAACGTTTGGCAGGTGAAACAGCTTTCTTTTGATTCTCAACCTGCTCTGTTGAGGCCACGCAGAAGACTGCTCAGTGCTCTTTGAAAGTAACCTCACATTTTCTGTGAATATTAAACAGAGCGAGACTTCAAATGCTATCGGGGGGCTTAAATCATAGATGAACTCAATCAGCCCATTTTGTTCAGTTTGAATGCAGAAAGCTTGTTAACTACAAAGTTTGACACGAGACGCTTTCATTTTCTCGTTATGTCGGAATCCAAATGATAAGCTGATGATATAGTTAATTATTTTCTGTTTCTGGTTATGCAAATGTTTCAGCTGTGTACAATTATAGTAAAAAAACAAACGTGTTTTTAGAATTTATGGGTTTGCATATCGCGACTCGTTTTAATATTGGGAAGATTGGATCAGTCACAGCATTTGACAAACTACAGACTGCTTTTTATTTTTGCAAACCTAAGACAAATTAAAGCAGTTAAATATATAAACATGAAGTCTACTTTGTGGATGAATCCTCTGTAGAATCATATTTAGTATGACTTTATTACTTGTCTTTATATAAAACTATTTGTTGGGGAATTCTGACCCTCTTTTTTACAGCATTGCTTCAGTTGATTATTGTTTATTTATGTAGAGTTCTCTTATCAGCTTAAAAACTAACTTTCAACTACAGCTACTACGGAAAAGATTGAACAGTTTATATTCTTAAACCATCTTTTTCACTTTAGAAAAATGATGTAACTTTTTTTCGAAATGCCTCTCAGCATCTTTTCAGGAGGAATACGTTTGTAAAATTGTAATAGCCAAGCTACGTTTTTCTTAGATATTTGGATCAGAAGAAAACAGTTTCACTTTGTAAGTATAGTGATGGTTGGGTCCTGCGGTGCGTCAGCTTTACTGTCCATTACTTTAGACACTAAACATATCAAAGCAGTCATGGATTGCTAAGGTAGAATAATTAACCAGTGTTAGAAGACAAACTTTAAGGTCAAGACAAGCATGAATCATGGAGTACACAGGGAGAAGAATTGGTGAAAATAAATAAATAAAACATTTTTCAACTGGAATCTGAGGGCAGACTCAAATGTTCAATAAAACCTTTACTGGGATTTATCTGCCCATCTATTTTCAGCCACTTACCTGTGGTTTGTTTATGGAGGAAACAGGTCCACAAGTCGACATCTCACTCTTCATCAACTCTTTTTTAGGTCATCCTAAGTCATTCTCATGCCAAAGAGGACACATTTTCCATCCAACGAGTTCTTAGACTACCC
>NW_023618925.1:0-2575 GCF_014905685.2 Nematolebias whitei
AAAAATCATTAATACTGTTTCACAGTTGATTTAAAATGAGTGGTTCAACATTTAGAAATGATATGAACTAAACACACTTTTGATTTATCAAGATATTGTAAAATAGTAATGATAATATAAAAGAAGAGTGTTCTTTCAATTGATTACTTCAGGATAAAATTAGACAGTCTCTGGATGAGCTAATTTGTATTTCTGGATTCAAATCAATGAAATACAGTTCCTGTTCCTTGAAGGTCCTCAGAGGCAGGTTTTGGTCGGAGGCCGAGTTCACTACAGTCCCCCCTTTGGAAATCATCGCCTGTCAGTGGGGATGAATTCCAACATGAACTTACGCCTCCGAATATCCTTGATCTTGATGTAATCCAGCAAGAGGAAAACAAAAGTCAAAGAAGGTAATCCCACAACGGTTTAGGTCATTCCACAATGTTGTTGGTAATTCCATTATGTTGTTGGTAATTCCACTATGTTGTTGGTAATTCCATTGTAGCAATGCTTTAACCCCTTGGAAACAAAGTCTGTAATCCATTGGAAAAAGTCATATAATCCACAACGATAAATCCACAACGATAAATCCACAACGATAAATCCACAACGATTGGAGGTGTTGATTGATCAGCATGCAGAGGGGTTCCCTCAATTGAACTGCAGAGGCGACCACTGGATGGAGATTGGAGACCCACGTTGGAGTTGTAGGTCCCTTCAGCGAAGGTTGCTGCTGGTGGTTCCCAGTGGGTGCCATTCTGGTTCTATGTGTTATGCATTTATGTGGTTTTAGTTGGGCTTATGAGTGGGATTTTACATAAGACCTTAACCTATATGCACCTGGTGTGTAAGCTATCATGATTTAGATCAGCTAAAGTTACCAGTTTAAAGGGTGGGTCATGCTGAAAAATTTATATATAGGGATTTATACCTATAGAAGGGCATTCCAAACTATTTTTCCATTCTTAACTTGGTTTAAGTTAGATTTACATTGCAAAATATAGTTCGGTTCAAATGCCTGTTGTCCTTTTAGACGAACGACTTGAGGTTTGGTTTTTTGGGTTTTCCCCTAAATGTTTTTGGAGTCTATGGCGAGACTCAACTGAAGGATTAGCTAGCCCACATTGTCTGTTCACCATAATCTATAATTGCGTCAAAGCCATTTATAAAATCCTGGCCGATCAAAAATGGGAATGAGTCAACCGGAGACACATGTACCAGGTGGTATAGTGTCATCTAAGCTGAAGCTGTTAGGGTTGTGCTCGTCTCTGCGAGGCCCTGCAGTTCTATAGCACATTCTATGAAAGGTATGTCCCTGTGAACACCATTAGCGGCAGTCCTGAGCTCCTCGAACAGTTTGGCTGACATAATAGTTATGTTGGCTCCACCATCCAGTAGGGCTTCATGTGTGATGACCCCTTCAAGTGTGATCGACAGGTAAGCTTTTTTAGCGACCCCCTTTCTGATCAGGTTACACAGCAACCTTGTAGGTTTTGGCCGACGTTTCTTCTTAAGTTTACCTTTACCTGTGTAATCCTGTTTTTTCCGAACCGTTGGTGCAGTTGCTGCTGCTCCTGGGACTTCGGCTTTTGACGGGCCTCCGTCATAGATGTATGAGATCACCCGCTCACCGTGTGTTGAGGGGCTCTCATTGTTTGTAACAACAAGGTCCTAGTGGCTGTCCGTGACAGCGGCAGCATTGTTGTTTGTGTCACCCTGTTTTGACTGAACCGTTAGCACAGCTGTTGCTGTTTCTGAGGTTTCAATTTGTGACGGGTCACCATCGGTGACGTGTGATTGTACCCCCCCCCTTTTTCAGGTGAGGGCGTGTCAGAGTTTACAACAACAGCGTCATGGTGACTGTCTGTGACAGCAGTAACAGTGTTGTCTGTGTGCTCTGACTTATCAGCAACGATATCGCCAAACAACGCGTTAGGTTGTTTGTCCGTGGCAACACCTTCCAACAGTTCCAAGAACCGACACACACTCTCTGTCTCGTTCGAGCTCAGAGGTGCGGGGCTCTCTTTCTGGACCTGCTGCTGTTTTTTTTCTCGTCTCAGGCTGTTCAGTCTGACGTGGTGGGGAAGCAGGTCCCCTCCTCTGGGGTTCCCAGTGGGATCCCTGGTTGTATGGGTCACTTTTGGTGCCATACTTTTTACCCTTAGGGGGTTCGCCCCCCTTCTGGTCCATTCGTTCATCATCTGGTTTCTTGGAAAACCATTTAGGATCTCGTCTGGACCAGGGGGCACTCACCTGTTGTGGTTTGGCTGCTGGGAAACCTCGTTTCCTCTCGCCTTTTTTAGGAGGGGGAGCTGAAGCTCTCTTCCCTTCCAATTCCAATGACTGGGAAGGAATCCTCTCCCCTGGGAACACCTCATTGGGTGTTTTGGCCTGTGAACGGGCTTCAAAGACATTCACAGCACAACTTTTTATCTCACTGATGGATTTCTCTTTGAAATTAGCCATCATTTGCACTTACATCCTTATGTCAGGGTGGAGATTTTTGCTAAAAACGAACTTAAACGTTTCTTCCTCCTCCATGCTGGTGTAGTGAACCTAACCTGAAGTAATAAGCCTAAGGTCGAAACACTTG
>NW_023618925.1:2675-3907 GCF_014905685.2 Nematolebias whitei
GAACTCGTGAAAAATGTATGAAATATATCCCTATATGACATACTACACTGGTGTCATTCCTGTAACCAAAATAAGCCTGCAAAATCCTGGAATAATATGCCCTGGGGTGCTCATTCTTACCTTGCATGACCTTGTCGGTGGCTGGATAACCGCCAGGTCCCGCGCAAGGGGAATACTCTTTCATAAGAGCAGCACATAACAGGCGGTAATCCTTTCTTGTGGCATCAGGTTGACGCTCTATGAAGGAAAACACCGTCCCGGTTGAAGTGAGCCTGATCGAACCTACTTTATCCTCAACTGTAGCGTTGGGATAGCTTCTTAATTGGAAGTCAAGGTCGTTCAGATAGGCCTTAGTGTCGGTTGAACCCAACGGCCCTGGCTCAGAGCGTTGGACATATTTTGCAATTTTGTGCAAATCCGAAATTGATAGCAGCGGCTGTATGATTGGTGTCGTAGGAACCGAAATAGCATGTGGAGGTGAGTCGCTAGACTCGCGTGGAAGTGACAGAAGGGGATTAAGTGCAGGAGGTATAGCAAAATCCTTCTGAGGTGGTGGTGGGTGACCTGGACTCTGACCTTGTTCGTCTTTGAGTTCCAGACAACCTTGCCCCACATCAGAAATCTCATTTGTTGCTGCGGCTAGTTTAGCCTCACAGGCTTTTAAGCGTTCCTGTGATGTATGACATTCACTTTGTAAACGCACGCCTTGTTGGACTAACGCCGCCTTTTCCAATCTGCACTCGTTCAGAGCTTTTGATGTGAGCTGCACCTCTCGTTGTAGCGCATCATTGTCTGAACACAGTGCTTGGTACTTAATCCCTGTTTCACTCACTTCACCTCATATTAGTCTGCTTGTAACGACAGCTGAGCTTGTGAGAGCTCTCTCTCACGTTGTAATTCATTTTCCCAGGTCTCCTTATCAAATTTAGACTGTGCCATGAGTCTTAGATACTCGTCTGTCTTGCTGTTTAACCTTATTGCAAGGTCGTCAGCCTTGTTGGCCTCAACATAAAATTTAGCTTTCAGTAAGAGTGCCAATTTAGCTAGTTGGTCATAGCTTGACTTTATTATGGTTGCAGAGGTCACACTTTCAGCAACTGTCAGGATTTTCAAGGCAGATCAGGACAGAAGAACCCAGTTGCGCAGGCAGGACTCAAGAGGCAGATGTATAAAATAAAATACTTTTAATAATAATAATAATAATAACTCAAAAGGCTGACATGGCAGCAAAA
>NW_023618925.1:4007-4372 GCF_014905685.2 Nematolebias whitei
GACCTTGGAGGCCGCAGCTGGCGGCGAAGAGACCTTGGAGGCCGCAGCTGGCGGCGTAGACGACTTGGAGGCCGCAGCTGGCGGCGTAGAAACCTTGGAGGCCGCAGCTGGCGGCGTAGAAACCTTGGAGGCCGCAGCTGGCGGCGTAGAAGACTTGGAGGCCACGTCAGGCGGCGTAGACGACATGGAGGCCTCGTCAGGCGGCGTAGACGGCGAGGAGGCCTCGTCAGGCGGCGTAGACGGCGAGGAGGCCGCGTCAGGCGGCTTAGACGGCGAGAGGCCGCGTCAGGCGGCGTAGACGGCGAGGAGGCCGCGTCAGGCGGCGTAGACGGCGAGGAGGCCGCGTCTGGCGGCGTAGACGGCGA
>NW_023618925.1:4382-7807 GCF_014905685.2 Nematolebias whitei
CGGCGAGGAGGCCGCGTCTGGCGGCGTAGACGGCGAGGAGGCCGCGTGTGGCGGCGTAGACGGCGAGGAGGCCGTGTCTGGCAGCGTAGACGGCGAGGAGGCTGCGTCTGGCGGCGAAGAGGACGAGGAGTCCGCGTCTGGGTCTATGGGCTCAGGACAGGTTGTGTCCTCACATAGCGTGGATGATACAGAGGCTGCAGGAGATGGAAAAACTACAGGGACTGTGGTAGGCATGGGAGCGACCACAGGGGCTGCAGCTGTGAGGAACTCTTCTGCGACTGGATTGTCTGGTGCTGGATCTTGGTTTGGGCTGGCTGCTACGGGTTCTGGTACTGCAGCAGGTTCTGGTCTGGCTGCTACAGGTTCTGGGCTGGCTGCTGCAGGCTCTGGGCTGGCTGCAGGCTCTGGGCTGGCTGCAGGCTCTGGGCTGGCTGCAGGCTCTTCAGTGTGTGACGAGAAAAAACCGGGATCGAGTTCAGCTCTTAATTTCATGGCAAATTGAAAGATCACCTGATGAACCGATGTGCTGAGCAGGTCAGGCTGTGAGAGGAATATATCTAAGAGTTGGTCCACCAGGCGTCTTCTATTTGTAACTCTGTCTCTTGGAGTTATTCTGAGAATCATTATAGAGCCTTTGATGAGAGGATGAGCCACCTGGTCCTCTACAGAAGGCAGCTCAGGGATTTGGTCATCCTCAATAGGAGCAGGAAGCGATTGCCCAACTCGCTCCCCGGGCTGGCCCCCCTTCGTCCACTCCACAGACGAACCGGGGGATGACTGCTCCCCCCCCTGCGAAATTCTCCCCTGTTTCGCAAGTTCTGGCTGAGGAGAGCAGGCTGGAGGCTGGGACCAGGAGGAGGAGGAACCAAAAAACTCAGCCTCGCCGGGCTGAATGCGAGGAGCTGGAAATGCAGGTGATGTGGGCGGAAGAGCAGCGGACCGGTTCCGGTTGCGTCTTCTCTTTCTCTTTTGGCGGCGATGTGGGCGGTGTACCGGGGCGAACCAGAGTTCGTCCTCTGACTCGGCGTCCTCCCCAGATGTCCACCCAGAGCAGACTGGTGAGTAGGAGGGACTGAACCTGGGTGCTGTGTGGTTCTTTTGGAGCTGAGATCTTCGTCTCTCCTCCTGCAGTAAGAGAGGCGAAGGCAGAACCTCGACCGCCTGACTGCAGCTTCTCAGTCCCAGGACGGGTCTAGTCCAAAAGGCACCACACTGGATCGCAGCTCCCTCCATCTGGACAGGCTCGGGCAAAAACAGGTGAGCAGAGTCTGACTGAGTCTGCCTGCTGGGTTCAGGTTTTGGTCGGTTCGTACTGTCAGGATTTTCAAGGCAGATCAGGACAGAAGAAGCCAGTTGCGCAGGCAGGACTCAAGAGGCAGATGTATAAAATAAAATACTTTTAATAATAATAATAATAATAATAACTCAAAAGGCTGACATGGCAGCAAAACTTACATGGACTCAAGAACAAGATCACACAGGCAGGACAGGACAGGCAATACCCAACGACGAACCGACAGTGACAGAACTGACAGACAGACTTTATATACACACAACCAGGACATGACACAGGTGACGATAATCAGACAATCAATTCAGACACAAGGGAGAACAGACAGGGGGAAGGCCCACTAGATGGTGCCATCCCTACAGCAACATCCTTCAGCTCGTCCAATAACTCTTTTGAGTTCATGCTGTCCACCTGTTCACCATATGGATGTTAGGATTCTGTTAGCAGCATTAATGCTCTTTCCAACCAGTCCTTCCCCTCACATGGAACAATATTTGTTTCTGTCAAATCTGCCATGGTAATCCACTGTTTAGCACCTATCTGGTGAAACAGTTGCAAACTTAGTCTTTAACAGGTGAATAATTTTTTTAAAGTGAGCAGTGAGATTCACACACTATTTTAGCTCTGGGTTTAATCAACAGTACAATTATAAGCAAACTTTTAAATAAATGGGCCCCTGTTAAGGTCTTACCCCATAAATATTGTAAGTAAATGCCTCCTTCTGGCAGTGTTACTTAATTATGAGCTTATTTTTGTAACAGATACAATGAACCAGGCCTTTTCAGTGTTAATTTTACTCAAGTGCACTTAAAATTAATAAACCTGTAATTTTTCTAAAAGTCTGACATGAAATTTAGTGTTCAAACACTTTTGTAAGCAGTTTAAATTGACCAGAATTCGCTATTTAAACAGTACACAGAAACCAGACTGGAGTAACAATTTTTTTTTTTAAATGAAAAGCAGAGTGATCAGCTTTCTTTCAGGAAAACTGTTATACTCGTTTTTCAACAGCAGGTGGCGGTGTAAGCTTACTTTTACTGACAGAAGTCTATGACAACTTCCTGTGAACCGTCCTGTTGACATCCAGATGTTAACTGTTAGCTAAGATGTAGCACACGGTCGAACATGGTTCTGCAACATTTTATGGACGGGTTTAAAGCTATTAACGTGGCTTTTGTCCACAAGCATGCTTTATCTGCATGAAAACACGAGTTTTAGGAACAGTGGCAGGCTTTATTTAGCGTTTTCAAACACGAAGGAGGACTCGGTTAAAACGAGCTTAATTTCCAGGGTCACGTGACTTTTTCAGACACGTGCACATCGGAGGTGGGTCTTTCAATCTGACATCAGAGGGAGTGGATGCACAGAGATACGTCACCAGCTTCTCAGCAAATCAGGACCCAAACAGCGGTTCTCAACCAATCACAGCCCGTGTTTACTTGCTTCAAGCTAGCAGTTAGCATCAACAGTCCGGTCAAATTATCGCCCATTAAAACTTCAAAAATGCACTATTTACTGTTAAAAATGCAACGAATAGCATAAAACAGCGGTCTGAGTCAGCGCCCAGCTTTAAAACAGCTTTTCATCCATTTAAAACACAACTCGTTCAGTCCAATAAAAAAAACCAAGTTGGACAGCAGAACCCCCTGGTCATGCCACAGTTTCAAACAGAATAAAGCGTTTTTCCCACTGCATCCAGCTTAGTTACACAAACAGATTTACACTGTTCAGCTTTAACAAGAACACATTGCATCTTTCTGAACACCACAAGCATGACTTAACATGTCCTTTCAAGTTCAAAACACGGACTCCCACGTGCCAACAAGCAGCGTCAATCTCAACAGCACAGAAACTCGTGTCACATATAATTGTATCTCCTTAGAAACCTGTTCGAGGCAACCAAAATGTAAAAGGTGGAGGTTTAAAGAGGAGAGATGGGTGAATTTATCTCTTTAGAGACCGTACGCGACCACCAATATGTAGTGGTGTCAGGGGCCAGCTTAGCTGCACCTCCACTACAATTATTTAAAAATAACGGGTTCTCTCTTTTTCGAGTTAAATTACTGCCATGTGACGAGATATATGTGATGATTGTTTAAATCAGTGACATGAGACGTTAATTTCCTTTGACCCA
>NW_023618925.1:7907-15779 GCF_014905685.2 Nematolebias whitei
ATGATTGTTTAAATCAGTGACATGAGACGTTAATTTCCTTTGACCCATCAGAATAAATGTGGTCATTTATTTAACAAAATCAAAATTTAACATCAAAACATGTACAAGTGATTAGCTGATCTGGTTCTGATTAATAAAACTTGGCACGTTTTACTTAATAAGACAACAGGACATTTCTGAAGGCATCTAGACTACTGGCAAAATAGAAGAGTTTTAAAGGAAGGATTGAAGGAGTTTAAATGGAGAGAAAAGATGGATAAAAAGGGGGGTGTCTGTTCGGACCGCAGAATGGAACACTCCCTTCAACACCAGCTCAAAACCTCTGGTACACTTGGCGCGTTAAGACTTGTTACCTTTGCAGAACTTAATCAGCTCCGGTGTCGGGCGCATTTCAACGCTACCTTCTAGCGTCTCCGGTAAGAGCGGCTGGCCATGTCAAGAGTTTTGCTGCTTACTCCGTTCAACAAACACACTCATCTCCCGGGTGGATACACAGCAAGCTGTCCGTCTGGCAGAGTTTCCACTCAGATGTGGGAGAATCCATCAAAGACTCAGAAGACTGAGTTCAAGACTAGACTTCATCAGAGACCCACTTGAAGACCAAAGACTCCAGGAAGTGTGGACTTCTCACTTCCGGTCACTTCAGGACTTCCTGATTGGTTGAAACAACCAACAGGGGGTGGTTCTAGTGATGTCAGACGGTCATTACAAGTCAAGAAAAGAGCAGGATTGTTTTAGGAACTTTTAGTACAGACAGAAGAAATGTTTTGAAGAAGTGAGAGCAAACAGGTGCCAGTTGCTTCTAGGTTTAAAAAAGTTGGTTAAGTACTGTAACCCCAGATTCTATGAGTATAGGCGTAGCCCTTTAAGGCTGTCGCTTAGTGGGTTTATCCCGTTATGCGAAGTATCACACTGAAAACATTTAGTCCACGCCCACCTGCTGTGTGGGCCCCACCCGATCCGTATAAGTTACATTAAGAGTGGGTAATCGGCTCCCAAATAGCTTTATTTTTTTTCTTCAGCCATTCAGGAGCCAGTGAGGCCCGATGCTTAAAGCCTATCCTCATAGAATCTGGGGTTACAGTACGTAACCAACGTTCTATTTTGTATAGGCTTCGCCCTTTAAGGCTGTCGCTTAGTGGGTTAAGGGCGAAGCGGATGTGGTCCTCGTCTCACTGGGTCCATTCGAACACCGTATGAAGTAGAAGCTTGCCCAAAAAACGTCTTGTCACTCAGCTCCCCATGTGCATAATTACGCATTGCGTAGTTCTGTGTGCCATGCACAGACGCATGTTTGTAACTATGCGTTCTGAAAAACATGAACGCCCTGGAAAATTTCAATGGGGAGGGAAGATGTTGAAAAAAAAGGGGGGGGGCATGAACCAATTGATTCATGGCTGAACAGTATAAACAGATTAATAATAACAAATGAACTGATTATTAATCAAATTAACTGATTGGTAACAATAGTTATGAACTGATTGGTAACAATAGTCATGAACTGATTAGTAACAATATAACCAAAATAACAGACACAACTTGTGACTGATAACAACATCTCACACTGTGAAGCATACAGACAGATGTGAGCTTAAACAGGGTTCCATGAAAACAATAATATTCATTCTGTTAGAGCACTAAGGACAGAATGTGTCATGGAATGGGCCGTCACATCACGTAGATAAAAGCGAATGAATGAGCAGGGTGTTGACCACGCGGCCGCAGTGCAAATGTCCTACATTGTCATACCATTATGCAAGGCAGTCGAAGATGCGATACCCCTGGTCGAGTGCGCCCTGAGGTTATCAGGAGGCTCTAAATCTGATGCTCTGTAGGCTTCAGAAATGGCCTCACACAGCCAATGTGACAAGCGCAGGGTGGATAACGGTCGACCTGCATATGCATCTCTATAATGCACAAACAAAAGTTGAGTTTGGCGCATTACAGCTGTACGCGCTATGTAACACGTCAACGCCCGCACCGGACAGAGAAGATGGAAAGATGCTTCTTCTTCTGATCTGTGGGGGGGAGGGAAAACCCCCTCCAATGATATCGCTCTTGATTTAAAAGAGCTCGTGATGTTTTTAGGCATAAAAGCTGGGTTTGGTCTTAATTCAGCTGAGCTACCGTCAGCCTGAATTCTGAGACATGACGGAGCGACAGAGAGGGCAGATAAATCACTCACCCTCTTAGCGGATGTTAAAGCCAACAGCAGGGCTGTTTTAAGAGACAAGAATTTAAGTGGAACCTGATCCAGAGGCTCAAATGGAGCTTTGATCAGGGCTCGCAGGACCAGCGTTAAATCCCACTGTGGAGCAAGTGGGTGTGAAACAGGCCTGCGTCCCTGTACACCTTTTAGAAAACGCTTCATCAGTGGATGATTAAAAGCTGTTCTGTCTCCGAACCCTTCGTGGCAGGAAGAGATGGCTGTAGCGTACGTTTTAATCGTGCTGAATGCCAACTTCCTGTCCATCAGCTGTTGTAGAAAAGACAACACGCCGCCTAATGGACATGAGGTGGCTTCTACACCTTTCTCTGTACACCAGCGCTGAAAAGCTTTCCACTTTGATGTGTACAGCGCTGTCGTAGATGCAGCACGTGAATCCTGGATTGTGCGCACTACATCCTGTGGGAGACCCATCCTCTCTAAGCGGAACCGCTCAGTGGCCAGACCCACAGGTGCTGGCCTATTTCTGGGTAACTCCTGATCGCTCCTCCTGCCTGGAGGAGAGCGTCCTCCCTCCACGGCAGTTTCCACGGGCGCCCCGACAGTAGGCGTTGCAGGACTGGGAACCATGGTGCGTTCACGCGCTCGGGGGCTACCAGGAGAGCTGTCAATCCCTCCTCCTGAACTCAGTTCAGGAACCGTAAAATCAGAGGAGGTGGAGGAAACGCGTACAGAAGCGTTTTGGGCCATGGGCTGTGGGCAAACACATCCACCCCCAGCGGTGGTTCATCTCGCGGGCTCAGAGAAAACCATAGTTGACACTGAGCGTTCTCTCGTGTCGCAAACATGTCCACAGCTGCTTTGCCAAATTTCTGCCACGTCTGAGTCATCAGGTCTGGATGGAGAGTCCAGTCCGCGTGACGTGGACCGCCCCTAGACATCACATCTGCCCCTTTGTTCAGAACACCGGGTATGTAAACTGCTCTGATGGAGAGCATGTTTTGGTGAGCCCAACATAGTAGCTTTCGCGCAATGTGTAACATCTGGGCTGAGCGCATACCCCCCTGCTGGTTTATGCACGCAGCAGTCACCTTGTTGTCTGTGTGAATCAACACGTGTTGATTCTGTAGCATGGGAGCAAAATGCTGAATCACGTTCAGCACCGTGAAAACACTCCAAAACATTTATGTGGGCTGATGTGTGATGGGGCCACAGCGCCCCTACTGCTTGAGATAGGCATGTCCCCCCCCCAGCCTGACAGCGACGCATCCGTGAAGACTGACACGTGTGACGTGGGTCTGCTGACAGGGGCTCCCTCCGACAGAACCAGGGTGTTTCCCCAGTGTCGGAGGTCTGCCCTCATGGAGGGAGGGACAGTGATCATCCGTCTCTTTTGTTTTACTGGATCCACATGCAGATGCACAAACCACCTCCGGAGGCGTCTCATGTGTAATAAACCCAGCGGGACCACTGTGTGAGCTGATGACATCATTCCTAACAGCTTCATGACGGAGACAGCTGTTACCACTCTGCCAGGTCTTATGTGGCGGAGCTGGTCTTTTAAAGTGTCGATTCTCGTTTGTGATAAACGAGCCTTCATGATGGTTGAATTTAACTCCACTCCCAGATAAACAATTGTCTGGGCTGGGAAAATCGAGCTTTTCTTCCAATTTATGGCGAAGCCCAGATTTAACAGGTGTAGTGAACTCGGCCTCCGGTCAAACCTGCCTCTGAAGACCTTCATGGGACAGGAACTGTTATTTCATTGATTTGAATCCAGAAATACAAATTAGCTCATCCAGAGACTTTCTAATTGTATCCTGAAGTAATCAATTGAAAGAACACTCTCTTTTTCATATTATCATTACTATTTTACAATATCTTGATAATCAAAAGAGTGTTTAGTTCATACCATTTTTAAATGTTGAAATGAACCACTCATTTTAAATCAACTGTGAAACAGTATTAATGATTTTTTAATCCTCATTCAAAGTAGAAATCAAGTTAAATGTCTATGTTACAAAGTAATTATGCATTTTTGATCTTCTGTCTGAAATGAGAAAGGAGTGATGTCGGTCAAAAGTCGGAGACAGTCCAAGACAGGTTATTGGAATGAACTGTTGTGTTTTTAAATCTATCAGACAGAAACAAGAAAACTGGCACCTGTAAGTCTGTCATTTCTCCAAAATATTTTCTCGTCTGTAACTAACCGTTCCAAAACATTTCTGATGTTTTCTCGACTTGTAATGACCCACTGACGTCACTAAAACCACACCCCTGTAGGTTCTTTCAACCAATCAGGACTTCATAAAAGTGACCGGAAGCAGAACTCTTTAAAAGTCGACACTTCCTAGTTCCAGTTAGTTCTAGTTCGGAGAAGTTCGAGTGCTGGAGAACAGAAGTTCTGAAGTTCTGAAGTTCTGAGTTCCTCTGAGTCTTCTCAGAGTCCTGTTAGTTCTTCTGGTTCTGATGGAGTTCGGCTGGAGTTCCTGTCAGAGCCACGATGCCTCGCTGTGGCTCCACCCGGCGAATGCCCTATAACTGCTGAGGAAGTTTGTTCTGTGGAACGGATTATCTCACGACTTCTACCGAGTCGCAGCCGCCCTGAGGAGATGCTGAAAGGTAGCGTGCCAGGGACCTCTTGACCGCAGCTGATTCATCCCCTGCCAAGGTAAAAAGTTGTCACGAGTTCCACTACCAGTGTACCGTGGGCGAACTGCGCTTGAAAGGAGCGTGTTGTTCTGGTCTACAGACATTCATCCTCATCCATCCATTTTCTCTCCATTTAAACTCCTTCATTTCCCATCTTTAAACTTCTATCTTGCCAGTAATTAATCCAGATATCTTCAGAAATGTCTGTTGTTTTTATTAAGTAAAACGTGCCAAGTTTTATTAATCAGAGCCGATAGTATAATCAAGTGTACAATGTTTTGATGTTAAATTTTGATTCTGTTAATAAATGACCACATTCATTTTGATGGGTCAAAGAAAATCAGCGTCTCATGTCACTGATTAAACCATCTCCAACACAGTACCTCTGTCACATGTCAAGTAGCTCGAAAAAGTGAGAACCCGTTATTAAAAATTGACTGTAGAGGAGCTCTGAAGCTAACTGAAGCTAAACTAGCCTTAGCATACTACACAGGTGTGATGTCAACACCTGAGCCTGCATCACTGCATCCTGTTTGGAGAGTGACAGCAGCAGGTCGTCCAGATAAAACAAAACTCTCATCCTTGATTTGTGTAACAAATGCAGGGCTGTCTCCACACACTTTGAGAACGTACAAGGCGCGAGGGAATATCCGAACGGCAGCCTGTTGTACTGATACTTCATCCCCTGAAAGGGAAAACGCAGGAATTTTCTGTGTTTTGGGATGATTGGTATGTGAAAATAAGCATATTTTAGGTCGACGGAAAACATACCAGTCGTTTCTCTGGATGTTGTCCAACAGCTGTCTGGTTGTCAACATGTGAAACGGTCTGTCCATGATCGCCTTGTTGAAAGCTGACAGATCCAAAATCGGTCTCATCCCTCTGGTCCGTTTGGGAACCAGGAAGTAACGTGAGTAAAACCCTGTGTTTTCCTCTCTGTTGGGAACCCTGGAGATTACTCCTTTTATCAGAAGCTCTTGGACTTCTGCATTTAGGGATGAGATTTGGTCTGGTGATGACAGGACCGTCTCTAAAACTCCTCCGAACGGAGGGGATCGGGTTGCAAACTGTAACGTGTAACCTTTGCATAACACCCTGGCCATCCATCTGTCTGGCGAGCATGTTTTTTAGCCACTCCGCGTAACGTTCGTGGAGTGGACGTGCGTTTAAGTGATGCGTCATGTTTTGTACGGATGTCATCCAGTCCGCCGCCTCGACCGCCGTCATGCGTCGTGGGAATGTTTTCCGCGTGACCCAAGGCGAGGCTTCCTCGAAAGGGCTCTGAACGTGCCCGTGTGCTGCGCTCGGACCGTGGACCAACCTTCATGTCCAGGTGGGCCGGTGTGTGCTGAGGCGAAGCGTGTGACAGCTGATGACGCCGTGGGGCCGCGCGTTTGACGTCGCTGTGCGAATGCTGAGAGGCGGAGAGCGCGACTTCATCTACGCCGTGCTGTTGGAGTGGAGGCTGCGAGCCCCGCGGGAGCACAGGTTTTCTCTGGAGGGACGCGCGCCGCTCTCGCTGGAGGGACGCGCGCCGCTCTCGCTGGAGGGACGCGCGTCACTCTCGCTGGAGGCGAGACTCGTCACTGGGTTCGTTCAGCTGTCTCACGCTTATGCTGCCGTGAGCGGCCGAGCACTGAGATGCGGTGGGTGAAGGCTGCCCTCGTCACGGCCGCACACGTTTGCTTCAGTGAGACGCGTGTTGTTCTTGCTGAGAACGAGGACCTTCACCGGACCCGGCCTGCGGTCCCACATTTATGCCGATGTGAGCCGGTGAGCGCAGGGGAGCTGTGTGTGCACCATCATCAACGCAGCGCCATTTGGATGAAGGCTGTTTGCATCGCGCGAGTGTGCGTTTGACACCGCTTGGATAAAGATCGTGCAGCTCGGGTTGACAACAAGTTATTTCGCTTACCATTGTGTCGTGGAGCGTCTCGTCATGTCTTGGAGCGACGGTGAGTTTAAAAAACCTTTGTCTAAGGACACCGGCTCGTTATGTGTGGAGGATGTGTGCTCAGCCGCTGTGAGTTCATCCGAGCTTACAGACTGGCTAAAAACAGACACTTTGATCATCGAATGATGATTTATTTCAACTTTCGTGTCACTTTTACACACACCCTCCACAGACCGTCATTTTTTAAATCTTCTCCCTCGTGAGCTCTGCGATTTGTTGGCCCAGGGCGCCGTCTGCAGGCGATCTCTGGGGAAACACTGAACTGCTGGTTGCCGGGATGAAGAGTGCTGGTCTCTGACGGGCGGGGCTGGTGGTGGAGCTGAGCAAGACGACGCCGCCGTGGCCGTGGAACGTCGTTGCTTCTGCCTCTGCTCACGACGGTCTCTCCAGCGGGCCGGGGGGCGGCATGAACCGTGCGGCTTGATGAAGTGGCGCACAGCCTCTCTGACTGCTTCGAGTTCGCCAGCATAGCTTTGAAGCTGCTCACGAACAGCGCGTCCGCCGTGATGGGGCCCTCCATCGGGTCTCTGTACAGTTTCTCCGGCAGCAAGGGGGAGTGACGAAGCCAGGTGGATCGTTGAATCATCGTCATCCACGCTGCAATCCTGGACAGGCAAACTGTAGAAGAGGCACACATGTTGAGGATGGCGTCGGCTGCCTTACAGAGGGAGCTCTTGGTCTCCTCAGGCAGGTCTGCGGCCTCCAGCCTCTTGGACACGCTGTATGCTAGCAGTGCCATGTTGTTGTTAGCTGCGGCTGCCTGAAAAGCACATTGATGAGATCGATTGGAGAGCGTGGTCACCGTCTGGTCGTGTTTCCTAGGAGGGACGGGACGCTGCTCCAACCTGGACAGCTTCGCTCCGAAAGCTTCCGCGAGGCTTGGCTCAAGGGGGGGGTACCGAGGGATAGCCCCACTCGGTGAACCCCTCCACTCTGGTGATGGGAGCGAAAGTGGAGACAGGCGCTCTCAGCTTACCAGGACCGGCTGCGGCCTCATTCCAATATGACGTCACCTCTGGAAAACGAGGCCAGATGGGATCAGGACGGCGAACCAGCGTGGAGCCAAACCTTCCCGCAAGATCATCCGATCTGGGCGGGG
>NW_023618925.1:15879-19999 GCF_014905685.2 Nematolebias whitei
GGGGGGGGGGTGTAAGGGAACGGAAAGTCCCTTCATGTCAGCAGCTTACCGGATAATGACGGGCAACTCTGAAAGGAGTGCGCGACGGCAGGGAGCGATGTGGCCGTTGAGGCGGGAAACCCCGGAGGGGTCGAGCATCCGCTCGGCCTCCCTCGTTCCAACACTGCGCTCCCCGGGAGGGAACGAGCGTCGGGGCTGCTGCTAACGTCACCAGTCCCAGAGGAACCATCCGATTCGCTCCGAGAGCCGGCGTCGAAGAAATCCATGGCGTCATCCAGCGAACAGTCTCCCGCCACAGACAGGCAGTCCTCGATGTTAGCCTTAAACAAGGCTGCTCTCCTCTGCCTTTCCTCCGGTGGAAGATCGTCACAGAGGCGGCAGGAGGAAGCGCGGGCGACGTGGCGGGGACCCAGGCATCCCTCGCAGGTGTTGTGCCGGTCAAAGCTGAGCAAGTAACCGGTCTTGCAGGATGGAGACAAGCGGATAGTGTTGGAGCTGGACATCTTGTTGAAGGTCAGTGTTGTAGCTTGCTGAAGAAAAATGGGAGCCGATTACCTGCTCTTAATGTAACTTATACGGATCGGGTGGGGCCCACACAGCAGGTGGGTGTGGACTAAATTTTTTCAGTGTGATGCTTCGCATAACAGGATAAACCCTCTAAGCGACAGCATTAAAGGGCGAAGCCTATACGAAATAGAACAATCCACTTCGTTCTAATAACTCCTTTCTGACTTTCTCTGACTTTCGACCGACATCACTACTTCTCATTCAGACAGAAGATCAAAATGCATAATTACTTTGTAAATAGACATTTAACTTGATTTCTAATTTAAATGAGGATTTAAAAAAATCATTAATACTGTTTCACAGTTGATTTAAAATGAGTGGTTCAACATTTAGAAATGATATGAACTAAACACACTTTTGATTTATCAAGATATTGTAAAATAGTAATGATAATATAAAAGAAGAGTGTTCTTTCAATTGATTACTTCAGGATACAATTAGACAGTCTCTGGATGAGCTAATTTGTATTTCTGGATTCAAATCAATGAAATACAGTTCCTATCCCATGAAGGTCCTCAGAGGCAGGTTTTGGTCGGAGGCCGAGTTCACTACAAATTTAAATGAGTCCACAGGAGGAGCTGGTGTCAGTCTCCAGCAGTCACTGTGTGAGAGGTGGGGGACACATGGACATGTCTCCAGTCCACCAAAGAGACACAGAGACAACCACTCACTCGCTCACTCACACCTCCGGACACTTTAGTTACAACGAGCCTAACATGCATGTTCTTGGTGTGCAGAAGAAAAGCCTTGTGTGCACGGGGAGAACATGTAAACTCCACATAGTAAGGCTGGGAGGTGCACCTGCTCTAATCACTACCACCCAGTTTATTATGACATGACAAAATCAAACATGGCTACAAATGATACTGAAAACATCTGGAGAGCACAAATGGCCATTTCAGTTCAGTCTGCACATATGAATCTGTTCATGAAGAAAACATGTGGAACAAACCACAAACAGCACGGTGGCTCAGTGGTTAGTGCTGGAGCCTCACAGATAGAGATCCATCAGCAGAGCTGTTGTGTTGTTCTGAATCAGAGCTTCAGCTGCAGCTGCTCTGTCCAAATGGAAAGTCCAAACGCTTCATGGAGCTCATTTCTCCGTCCACGTCTTCATTTTCATGCTGCATAACATTCATATTTCTACTTTAAAACGTTTTATTTTCAAATGTAATGTTTCAAAGCACAGCTGTGAGGAGTTGATCCAGATCTATAGATCAATAGATATCGGTTGAGCATTAGAACAAACACAGCTGCTGTGCAGATGTGTGTGGGGCAGATCACATGTGTGTTCAGCAGCATCCAGTTTGTCTCATGCAACAGGTCAGAGAGAGTCCTGTCCAGCACCTCAAAGGTGAGACAGGTCTGCCCCACATCAAGTCAAGTCAAGTCAGATTTATTTATATAGCACATTTAAAACAGAAACTGTTACCAAAGTGCTTAACAAAAAAATCACATCATCAAATAAAAAGTAGCAAGATATATTTACAGCACATGGAATAAAAATATAAAACCGAAAACATATTTGGAAACAATGAAATACTAAATCAGATCACATTGTGTCCAAGTCAAGGAAATAATAACAAAAAGCATAAACTCAGTCAGAAACAATGAAATACTAAATCAGATCTAATGACCTTGTGTTAAATAGGAATAATAACAAAAGCATAAACAGAATCAGCATAAATGCAAAACTAGATCTAAATCCGATCACCCTGTGTTAAATGTCAATGAGTATAGGTGTGTTTTTAGGAGAGATTTAAAAGCAGAGACTGAGGTGGCCTGTCGAATGTTGATGGGCAGATTGTTCCAAAGTTTAGGGCCCACGACTGAAAATGCTCGATCTCCTCTGAGCTTCAGCCTGTTTTTTGGTACGGCCAAAAGCAACTGGTCTGATGATCTCAAAGCCCGAGAAGGAGCATAAGGATGAAGAAGGTCAGAGATGTATGATGGTGCGAGGCCGTTAACGCACTTGAATGTCAGCAGAAGAATTTTAAAATCAACTCTGACACGTACAGGAAGCCAGTGAAGGGAGGACAGAACCAGAGTAATGTGCTCAAACCTGCGAGTTCCTGTTAGTAGCCGAGCTGCAGCATTTTGTACGAGCTGGAGACGTGAAAGTGAAGCCTGACTAACCCCAACATAAAGCGAGTTACAGTAGTCCAGCCAGGTTGTAATAAATGCATGGACTAGTTTTTCAAGGTCGAATCTGGACAGAACGGACTTAAGCTTTGCTATTTGCCTTAGCTGAAAGAAGCTTTTTTGTAGAACAGAGTTGATTTGTTTATTAAACTTAAAGTCCGAGTCTAACACTACCCCGAGATTGGTAACCGACTGCTTTAGATATGGCTGAAGGGAGTGCAGGTTTACAGGATCAGTGACAGTGGTAGAGCTTGGGTTAAACACAATGACCTCAGTCTTCTGATCATTAAAACTCAAGAAGTTTGCAGCCATCCAAGTCTTGATGTCATCAAGACATTTTAGCAAATGGTGGATGGAGCAGGAACCGTTTGGTTTTAAAGGCAGGTAGATCTGAAAATCATCGGCGTAATAGTGAAACGAAATATCATGTTTCCTCAGGATTGACCCCAAGGGGAGCAGATACAATGAGAACAGAAGGGGTCCAAGAATAGAGCCTTGTGGGACCCCACAGGAAAGAGGGACAGAAGAAGAAAAATGATTTTCAAAGTTAACACAGAAACTCCTGTCACCCAGATACGAACGGAACCATTCTAGCACCACCCCTGTAATCCCAACCCAGTGTTCTAGCCGTGACATAAGGATGCTGTGATCAACAGTGTCAAATGCAGCGGTAAGGTCGAGGAATACCAGGATCAAAGACTGACCAGAGTCATTTGCTAGCAGAATGTCATTACAGACCCTTACTAAAGCTGTCTCGGTGCTGTGCAGTTGTTTAAATCCTGACTGAAAAATCTCAAAAATTCCATTTACATTCAAAAACTTGGTTAGTTGACTAAAAACTATTTTCTCCAAGATTTTAGAAAGAAATGGAAGTTTTGAGATTGGCCTGAAGTTTGAACAAGCTGCAGGGTCAAGTCCAGGTTTTTTAATTAATGGAGTTACCACTACATGTTTTAAAACACCAGGGACCACACCTGTAGCCAAACTGCTGTTAATAATGGCAAGAACAGAGGGTCCAGTTGACGGTAGAAACTGTTTAAAAAATGCAGCAGGGATGGGATCAGCAGGGGAGCCTGAGGGTTTCATGTGACCAACAACCTCATTTAAAAATGAGAGTGAGATGGGGTCAAAGTGACTGAAGACTGCTGAGCAGGGGACAAGAACTGAAGGGTCGGCTGTGGAGTGTGGAATTGATGACCTAATCGACTCAACCTTTTCAACAAAATGCCTGACAAACTTATTACAGGTGTTGACAGAGGCCTCAATGGTGGCAGACTGAGGCACGTTTAGAATGATTTAGAACATACTGAAACAAGTCCTAGGACTGGACCAGGTTACAGGGTCTGTGTTCAGGACACTGATCATGTTCATCAGGAACACCTGGAAAACAAGACGAGGACACAAACTAGAT
>NW_023618926.1:0-14233 GCF_014905685.2 Nematolebias whitei
CTGTTAAGTGATAACTTAAAATTCCCATATAACCCTAGTCCGATGGGAACACCATGGATCTTTAATATGGTCCAAATGGAAATAGAGAATAAATCAGTTACACTCAAGTGGGGCCCAAACTATGAAGAACCTCACCAAACAGAATACTGCGAGATCTCTCTGGGAGGACTAATAATCTGGGCCACGAGCCCAACGCTGAGGACAAAAATCAACAAGAGAATAGCAGAACCAGAACGAGTGGTAATTGAAAACACCCAGTTACCCCTGAAAATGTTGTATGATCGAGTCCAAACTCCACTTGATAGGTGGGGTTCACACCCCACACGAGCGGCTAACAGAATAAAAGTATCTTACAGAGGACACCCGCTGATCAGCCTGACAACAGCGCTGACAGAGATGGGAGAAGCCTACGACCAGCATAAGGCCGCAAGAGAGGAGCTGGTGGAGCGGGTAATGGGAGAAGCAAGGGAGAGATATGGTGATTGGGATGAAATGATTAGCTATCTTGGCGATCAGCTTGAGCCAACGGAGGGTCCCCTAGGAGAACCCTCTGAGTGGTCAGTCAGACAATGGAAGTGGGTGTGGCGAGGATTAAGACCGGACTTACACCACCCCTCACCGCTCAGTGTAGAACTTTATAAAGGGCGAGTAACAAATAGAGATCCCAGAGGATATGGAGCCGAACAGCCCGCGCATCCAATCTACCAGAAGACAAGATACCCTAAGCGAGCATGTCTGATTGCACCTTCACCAGGGGCCCCGTACGTGAGGAAGATATTATAGACTCAAAACCCCTTAGTGCTGGAATAACCAACGTACTAATCCAGTGCAGACAAACTGGCTCGACAATACCAGCTTTAAAAACTGCAAAAGACATAATTTGGCTCGATGAACCAGCAATTGACTTCCTCAAATGGGAAGACCCTACGAGAAATTATTTCTACTCCAATCGCCAGTACAAGAGGCAACCTAATCTAGACGATCCCCAAATAGAACAACATTCAAGGCAAGTGTACCTCCCTAGATACGACGCCCAGCTCCAACCTTGCCCACCAACATCCCCATGGATATTTAATGTGGTCTACCTGACCCTATGGGGAAAGGAAATAAAGCTCCGATGGGGACCCAATTACCACGAGCCATACCAGAGCAGATATTTCGAGGTCTCGATAGGGGGAATGATAATTTGGAGTACAAGCCCAAGAATGGTGAAAGCCATCAGAAGACGAACAGATGACCCAAAACGGTACGTGTTTGAGAATCAAAATTTGCCTATAAGAATTATAAGATATCGGGAATATACACCGGTTCACGATTACAGTCCTTGGATAAGAAAGGCGTACACAGTACATGTCCTATACCAAGATAATCCCCTGATAACACAAAAAGAGACATTGCAAGAACATGGTCCAACTGTACTTCAATATTTAGAGGCCCTTTGTAAGGCTCAACGGAAAATAACTGCAGGACCTAACTTTCAACAAAGTTGGGACCTCTACGGACCCCAACCTGAACCCGAAAAATGGCTGGTGACTCAATGGAAATATGTATGGAAAGGACTACAGCCAGAGCTGCCACACCCCTCTCCTATATATCAAGAACTACTTAAGGGACGAGTGTCGACAGCCCGCAGACACTCAAAGCCGAGACATCGAGGACGAAGGAGCAAGGGCCCCTCTCGAAATGATTCACATGAGAAACAGAAACTCCAACAGTGATGATCCAAATAGCGATGAAAGCGATGATGAAGCGACCCCAAACCGACCTATGGACCGTCAAAGGATTACGATTTTGGATAAAGCAACCTGCCTGCGAATCCTCCTGCGGGGACTCGTAGTGTTAATAGGCTTAGCAATGTTGTTGGTTATCTTATACCAAGCCGGAGTCAGACCCTGGAGCCTGACACATGTGGCAGTTGCCCATGGAAAATCAAAATATGCAGACATGAACTGTTGGGACATCGATACACAGAATATTTCCTTACCATGGAACCCGGCAAAGAACATCCAGAACCAAATAGCAGCTTGGAATAAATTAAAGAAAGAGGGTCATCAGGCCTGGATGAACAGACTGAGAGTCACAGCAGGATGGAGCGAGGCTTTAATGGCCGGAAACCTAACAGTAGCAGACCATTCCACCGATCCAGAATCTGACGGACCCAATTGGGTCGTCACAAATCTAATAATACTACCAGAGAAAAGAGTCATCGGAATAGCAATTTTGAAAGAGCAGATCAAACGATCAACAAGATGTAACTGGATACAGCCCCAGGACGGAACCCCTGAGTGGCACTGCGATTGGATATGTCGACCGTTGATTGGATTAAAGCATCAAGGCTACTGGGACCGAGAAGTAATTCTTCCGGCCCCACCTAAAAACGACAGCTGCCAGGCAATTCTCCCTCGTCGAGAGTTCTGGGGCGACATCCACTTAGATTGTGACCGAATCCCCCCTCTTATTCAAAGGAATCGCACAGGTAAATACCTGAATTCGACCACTAATAAGGTAATTCACACAATACGATATGAAAGAACACTCAAGAAAAATGCTACAGACTGGGGATCTAACAGGCGCCCTACACCGCCTCCCCATGCCACAGTTAAGGCCAAAACGAAGCTCCAATCGCATCAGTACCGAACGACAGTGATAAATGGGATAAAAATGGTTTTCAGACCCGACTTTGAAGAGCGGTGTAAAACCACTCAAAAGAATAAGCTACCAAATTGTTGTTGGAACAAAAATTCTGAATGCCAAACTCAAAATTATCTACCCATAACTCCAGTACATAATCAGCGTTATTATTACTGGAGTTGGGCGGCTATATTCCACCCACATAATGCCTGGCATGAGAACTGGTTGAATGTGACGTTACCATGGGTCTGGATTGCGTCTGGGGTGCCTCACTTCGAAGGTGACTTCGTGGAGGGGTATTCCAGGACGCCTGAGGGCCTCATGGGACCGTATTATACAGACATGTATGTACAAAAACTGCCAAAACCAGATGAGCTTCTCAATGCACCTAAAGGCGATTTTGGCAAAATAGACAAATGCGTAGCCGAGCGGATTTTTCTTAGTCTTAACAACTCGGTGTGGCAAAGTAGTGGAGCATCGCCTAGATGTAGATTATGGGAGACAGAGGTCGCCGTTATGTCCACCTGGCGATATGATTGCTCAGAATTACGTAGACAAGAAACGGTTAAAATCTTGCTCCAAGCATGGCATGAATATCATCAACGAGACGACTCTAGAACATGGTGGGGGTTCCAGGAAGAAGAGATTAGAGAATGGGTAGCCCCATGTTTGCAACTTTCAGATAACTACTGGATTAAGTATCAGTATTTGGCCACAGTCTATTCTAAAGAGCAGGATATATGGGCCAGTCCCCTGTATAGACCGGATAGGTATGTTAGTCCCAGACCATGGCACATGACTTGTGATAGGGCAAAAACACAATGTGTCATTACCTTAGCTCGAAGGCCTTGTGGTACTATACCGGGATGGGAAAGCTACTGTAAAAGCTATTATGGGTCTGAATACACCTTGCACGCAGCACAGGTAGTGTGGAAAAAGCACAGTGGCAAATGGATAAGATCAACCCCTGAGGGTACCTGCGTAGATAAGGTATTAGGATATCAGCTTCTCGCCAGGAAACAAGTTCAAGGAGTAATAGTCCCCTTTGTCTCAGATTCAATGATAGCTTTGGTAGAAGGTCACGCAGTGAGACGCAGCCTGTGCTTGGGCGATGAGATAGAGGGCTATGAGTGGGTAGGCCCAAATAAAATCTACTCGAATCTCACATGCCAGTATCCAGAGGAAAACTGGAAGAAATGTGGCACACAGGAAGATGAACACACTTGCGCATGGTATGAAACCGTTAGTTACACCGTTGGCCGAAAGGTCACAGAGGTGGTGAAAGGCGTAGGTGAAGTAATCAAAGAGGGTGGAGAAACGGTAGAAGGATGGATAGTTAGTATCTTCCTCAAAGTATGGCCTTATTTGTTAAGTGTAGTCGGGATAGTAGCCGCTGCCTTATTAGGTAAAGTATTCTTACAAGAGTGCCTCAGAGCTGGATGCCGCCCATGGAGGAGGAGCTATAGGCCACCCCCATCAGAGTAGGGTGCGGCTCAACCTTAAATTAGATAAACAGAGAAGCGGCTTAACTCTTACCCCGGGAGCAGTAAAGAGCAAGGATCAGGACAGAAGCAATTCAAATATCTCTATGGACAATCAAGACGACTGCATGTCTCATACTCCAACCATCGATGTGAGTATTATAGATTGGGAGACAGAGACTACAATGACCCCCAATCTTACCATTTTGTCAGAATGTCCAGCCTATTTTAATGGGAGCAATATAGAATACTTTTTAACAATGGTTGCATGGATGTGCTACTGCCACACCGGAGACTGGAGTAAGGAAAGGTTGATAAGATTTCCTGTAGCAGTCCAGACTTACGCTAGAGTGATAGTTTCCCATGTGATACTCAAACGACCTGAAATATCGCCTCATTTCTTTGTCACTTATCTGTTAGGAAGAATCAAACTCACCTACCTGCAGAAGATTATAATTTCAGCATGGCTAATAGAAGATTCCATAGTGATTAGCCTTGAATGTGCGGCAGCGCTTACTCCGGTACCAATACCAGTCACAAGCTGTGGAGGTACCACAGGGAGAATTGTAGCGACCATAGTCGAAGGGACAGTGGCCGTGACGGTGTTGGCAAATATGCTGTACCAGACAGTATCCTTGCAACCACAAAACAGACGAAAATGGACCAAAAAATTGGCCATGTTAATAGGATGGGGTCTAGTCTGGGGAATTTGTGCAATAGCCTATTGGGCCAGCCTCTGCACCACAATGCCTATAGTGGTGTGGATGATGACCTATGCCGCTATCTTTAAGCCAAGACCTGATCCAGCTCCCCCTGCACCGGAGGGGAGCGAAGGCCGCAGATTCTCAGGAGGATAATGAGACAAGCCAATCTAACGAGATAATAACAGAAGTAATCAAATAACCAACAACAGCTTTACCCCTCCCCGCCTTTGCTAACTTTTATTAAAATTTTAAAGATTGATTTACTGTTTAAATGTTATTTTTCTCTCTTTTTATGATTGATTTTATTTTTTGAATTATGTAAACTCGAGGTATCATCGGTCTGGTAAATGCTCAATGGATAGCTGACGGCCTGTACAGGCCCAGCAATACGAAGTTGAGTGTTTCAGAGACACGATGAGGACCGAGAGTGGAAGCAGACCTTGATTTTATTGTTATTATTTTGCCATGTTATATTACATGTCCTCTCTTTATAGAAGGCATAAGGAGCAGAATGCAGATGCTGTTCTACATCCTGACCACAGCAACAGTCTACAGCAACTGGGCGTTCGCTTTAACAGCTCCGGACAAACTTGTAGTGACGACAAAAACGGGAGAAATCATCCTCTGCCACTGTGAAGAGAAAGTGTACGACCACCAGCAGATCCAGAGGATTAGAGTAACCCCTTGTGGTGACGTATGCAAAATCCAAAAAATAGAAACTGCAGGGCAGGATAAATACATTAGCGTTACATATAGGAAATACGGCATCTCGAATACCTCAGGATTACTGTTACCTGGGTACTGTGATTGGAAAACAGTGATCACACCCCGCCAATTAAACCAATTAGAAGAGTGGGAGAAACTCATTACCCGCACCTATTGTGGGATCACCAGACGACAGGACAGAACCACCCTTTATCGGTTTAAGAAAACCTCACTCTAAGAAATAATTAAGGGCGAAGGTTAAACCGAATAAGCCACAACAGTCAAAATGCAGGATCAGCGCCCCAGAAATTCAACAGCAATAGGACCTCAAATGGTCTGCTGCTATTGCCTTTTGGGGTTGGAAGATACCCGATTTCTATGGGCCGTGGGTCCAACCTGGTGGTGCCAGGGCTGCCACTCTAAAGTTATAATTGCAACTGGAGTACATGGTATTTTGGTCTCTGATGAGCCCGCCAGTCTTCCTCAGGTGTCGGCAGAAGAGTGCTGGGAGGTAGAGAGCACCTGCAAGGTCATCTGGACCTCGGCCGAGGGCTCTGAACCCTATATACCTAGAATAGCCATCCCTAGGAGAGCCACGTATTACCCAGTAATAGTAAAACTCTGGGAAAACACAAATAAAACTATCAGGCATATAGCCTACCATCTGGCCACAGGGTTACCGTTGGTTCACGGCCCCCCCTTTAGGGTCACACAGGAGCCCCGAGAGCTCACGTCCTCATCTACCACGGTCATTCTAACGGCAGGGTTAACAACTAGCCCCCCGGTAGTCTCCGTGCCCATGGTAGTTAGGGAAGAAGGTAGACGAGCCAGTGTCAGTGTCCCTACAACCCCACCCGAGATGGCCAGCCAGCCCCAAGACCCAACTAATGGCCCACCTGACCTTTTGCCAACTACATCCTATAATGAAACCGAGCCCATGGAGGTAGAAATGTCCCCTAGAAGGTTGTCTGAACATCCATTAGATCATAACGATCTAAGTCTCCTGGAAAATTACCTGGATGACTTTGACAGATACTTAAGTAGCGAGGCGAGCCGATCCGGTCCTCTGAGTACCGATGGCACGGCCCTCACTGACCCAACCAGCCCATCTGATTCTGAGCCCCCGATCTTGACACCTGAAGGCTTGACCCATTCAGAAACTGCTGAATCTGAAGGATTACAGGTTGCCCCTATGCGGCTGAAACAGCTTCGTCAGATGCCCATTTTAGTTGCCACAACCCCACAAGTTAGGAGGCAGGTCATAATAGAAAACATTACTCCTGTAGGTTCACCCCTTGTTGAGATCCCGCCGACCCTCCAGTCTTCCAGATCGGCTGACCTAACGGAGATCAACCCAGCAAGTCAATCCGCTGTCCCGGCCCAGGAGGCCAGGATACCCAGAAAGCGAGCGGCGCCAGATGAAGATCAGGCGGAGCAATCCACTTCGAACGCAGACCTGGACAACATGACGGTGGTTGACTCCTGGGAGGGAGAACAGGAAGGCTAGGATACAGCGAACCTGGTGCAAAAGAGGAGAAAGATCCGACTTCAAGAAGGGGGTGTCAATAAACCAGGTGTCTGTAGTGGTGATACATGAACAGGCCACCAGCTTTAAAGAAAAATGAAGCCTGATCAAAAGTTCTCCTCAGCAACAGCTAAGAATGATAATGTGTAACCAAAGTTTTACTGTTTTAATAATGTGTAACCAAAGTTTTACTGTTTTAATAATGTGTAACCAAACTGTTTTACTAAATAATCAACACATAATCAACTGATAGAAGTAGTAATCTTTAAGACATTGTATAACCCTTTGTATGATTGTGTGAAATGGTAAAAGTAAAGAGGCCTCATGTAACAGAAAAACAAGTTCTGGAAAGTACCAGAAGTCACAAGGCTTAAACACGACTCATCTCATGATGACTCATCTTTGAGCAAAACAAGTTTTGGAAAGTCCCAGAAATCTGGTCTAAACCGGTTGAGGTGCAAAACAGCACAGAAGTTACTGGAAAAGAGATGATGTAATTTTCCATAACCCCTCCTTAAGAGGAGGAGGGATGAATGAGTCTTTAAATACAGACTGACCAGAACAAAGCTTGGTCAATGCAAGTCGGAGTTGAGCTGAGGAGCTGAGCAGAGAGAATTACAGGCAAGGAACAGCCCATCAGGATCAGAAGGAGCCCAAAAAGAAGATTGGATTTTACCAATTTTGAGATGATGATGGAAATTAACTCTTTTCTTCACTGACATGGGATTGGATGTAAGTTTTCTTTCGTCAAACTGGATGAGATTCCTACTTCTAAAAATGCATGACCTGGGCCCGTCCAAACTCTGATCTTCTAATTTGGAAATAGTTGCACTTGCTTCAGAGGTTGGCCTGTATCCCTCCCCTAGGGAACAGGAGATTTGCCCTTACCCCCACCAGTGTCCCACTAAGGGGCATACCTAAATCATGGTAAGCGGACGACCTCATTCTTACTCTGCTCTAATTAAATTATTTCATCAGATTGGAAGAACAGCATACAGAATAAATTTGGGAGTACTAAATTGGTTACTGGTAAGATTTGCTCGAAGGTGTTTCTGGTTCATGAGGGAGTTGAGAGAAAATATCTTCTGGCTTGAGTTGTGAAAGGTCTCTGTGAAGGAAGTATCTGTAAAAACCCTCAAGGGCTCTTGAGGTTTAGAGTTTCACAGATAGTAGTCACCACCTTGTTAGGGAAGGAAGTGTATCCTATGTACTCATGAAAAATTAAATCATTATAAAATTGTGCCTGTTGCTGTACCCCTGCGCAAATTATTGATTAAAAGCAAAGCAAAATGTATAAATCTGGACTATTATTTCATTCTTATCAATTAAATACATGGTAAAGCTTGGTTCATTTATCAACACCAATAATAGGAGGTTTTTGTAAAGGTTTCCTAGCTGATAAACAACATCCTTGAGCCCGTTTCCAGGGCCCTAAAGATTACCAGAACGGTTAACAATTGCAACGCTAAAGTGAGAGGTGAGCGGCCACAACGCGAGTTTCTCTGGACCAGAAGATCCATCCCGGCTGCTTGAAGGATCGAGGTACAGAGTGAGATCAGGGTGTGACTCACGGATTTAAGGTCGTTAATATTCTGGATGAATCACCTCGCCGCAGCCTTAATGAGGTTATTTTAGACAGCTGCTGGTAATACCATGGCGCTGAAGTAAACTCCCGGACCCCTTGGAGGAGAGGCTGCAAGCAAAGGTGCTTATCGCTAATTCCAGTGGTTACCTTTTGCTCATCGGAAAGCAGACAATATATATATATGTATGTATATATATATATGTATATATATGTATATATATATATATACATATATATATATATATATGTATGTATATATATATATGTATGTATGTGTGTATATATATATATATTTATATATATACATATATTTAAGTATGTGTATATATATATATGTGTATTTATGTGTATATATATGTATGTATGTATGCGTATATATATATGTATGTATGTATGTTTATATATATATTGTCAAAATGTACAGAGCTCAGCCTGATCTTATATAGAATGGGGCATGTCAGGACATGTCTGTCCTGTTGTCCATACTGTGTTATTCTGCTCTGCTGTGGGCCTCAATGCCTTGTATAATCAGGGGCGATGTGTGGAGGTGCACGAGCACACACACATAGGCCCGCTTGAAGAGGCACACACACACGCGCGGAAGGAGCAGAGAAGAGCAGAACAGAAGAAATGTCTTCTCTTCTTAAATAAAATTACCAATTTTAGATGAATGAGAAATATGTGTTTATGAAAAACCCATAAACAATGTAGATAATCAAGTGATATTATAAACTCTGTGATTTTAGAATGTAATCTTATGATTTTACAATGTAATCTGTGTTTAAGCTGATTCATGATGAATGTTGAATGGAAGAAACCTGTAGCTTCATGAATGTTCTAGAAAGAACATTAATGTTACGCAAGGGGAAGGCCCTACGAACACAGCTCTGAGCAAATCAGAATAGGACAGCACAGGATGACAGTGCAAATGTTGAACTAAATACACCCAGATTTTAATATGCATTAGGAATGACTTGCAAAGTCTCATAAGAAGCCAGTGAAGTCGGATCAAGGTCCGGCACATAAGAGGTGGGTCATTCCTGATGGGGTGACTAGTCTGAGATGTCAGTCAAAGTTTCAGGCTTTATAAACAGGGTTTTCAGTGGAATCTCCGCTGTTTGGGGACCCTCTTCACAAGCGAAGGACCATAGGACAAGATCCGAAGAACCTTTGGACGAATTGTGGATTAATAGGGCAATTTTGGACGGTTTTAGCTGGAGGAGAACTGGGGTGGAATCCGATGGAATAAGTTTCTTTTTTGGAACTATTTCTTCAAAACTCAACAGCCCGGATTAAACCTGAAACCCTTTTCTTCAAATTGAACCAGCACAAGGACCAGGAGTGGCCAAAATCCGACCAATATGGGATTGGGAAATCTGCCTCTTACCGGATTCAGAAAACATGGTAAGGGGACGCTCCGCAAAATTGATCCTTACTAAAAAAAAACTTATCCCAAATTTTAGCAGTGGTGTATGAATTGACAAACAGAAAAAAATATTATATCAAAAATATGGTTGCTCAGAGTTGTAGAAGGGTCTTCTTTGTGGTGAGGAATAATCTGTTGGGGCAGGTGGAGAGAGTAGGTAAGCTGTGTGGGTACTTGTGTTCCTGAGGGAGACTGGGCGTGGCCGGCTGGACTGAGGGAAGTCCGATGCCAGGCAGAGAGGAGTTTAAGTGTCTGTTTCAAACCCATCCACCTACCTCACCCAGGGAAGGTTAACAACTAAAAAGGAACTAAGGATTGAGAATCATTCATCATGTAATCTCTGTGTAATCAAGTGTAATCATTATTGCGCTATACTGCTGTTCCCCTGCAAAAGTTATTTATTAAAACCAAAGCAAAACGTAAAATTCTGGATTCTTATTTCAAACACACCTTTTGTTCTTGGAAGTGGAAAACTTGGTTCAATGAAACAACAGAAGTATGTGGGAGGTTTTAAATGGTTTTATTAGCTTTTGATTATAAAACAACACCCATGAGTCTTTTTTCCTATGCTCTAAAAATTGCCAGACCAATTAACAATTGCAATGGTAAATCAGGAGATGAGCTACCGTTAGCTTGCGCTGCCTCGTCTGCCAAACGTCCCCACTCCGGCTGCTAGGTCGGGCGAGGCACGAGGTGAAAGTTGGGTGTGGTGCAAGGAACGAAGGTAGTTAACAAATTGGGTGAATCATCTCAACACAGCCTAAAACTAAAACCATCTTAGGAAAACAGCTGCGGGTAATACCTGAGCCCGAGGATTAGTTTTGAGACCCGTTGGAGGAGAGGCTGCGGTGAGGGCATGGCACGTGCCCTGTGCCTACCTCACTCAGGTAGCAAAACATGGTGGCAGCAGTGGGATTCGGTTTTTTAGTGTAAAGACCCCCCAAAGAAGAGAACACAGTCCCTAGAGTTGAGGGAGTGTGAGCGGCTGGACCAGGCCACCAGCCAAATACCCCTTAGTAATCCACTAGGCAGTGGGTGGAGTAGAAGGGCTTACGAAGGGTTACTGACCATAATCCAAGTAGTAAGTTAAACATCTAGCAAAAAGCAGAGAAGAAACCCAAACCGGACTCCAGTCAGCCAACAGGTGAAAAGGAGGAACCCAGACCCAGACTATCATTCCATATGTTGAGGGAGTATCAGAGAAACTGAGACGTTTATTTTCTAAACATAATGTCCCAGTGGCTTTTAAACCCCAAAATACATTACGGCAAAGACTGGTTCATCCCAAAGATCCAGTCCCTCGGCACAAACAGAGTAATGTTGTGTATGCTGTTCAGTGTCAGGAGGGCTGTGATCAGTCTTACATCGGGGAAACAAAACAGCCACTGGCCAAAAGGATGGCCCAGCACAGAAGATCAACATCATCAGGCCAGGACTCGGCGGTCTACACTCATCTCCAGGCCAGCGGTCACTCTTTCAGGGATGAAGATGTGCACATCCTGGATAGAGAGGAACGATGGTTTGAGAGAGGAGTAAAGGAGGCCATCTTTGTGAAAAGAAACTGTCCATCGTTAAACAGGGGTGGAGGCCTACGTGTTCATTTGTCCCCCTCTTACAATGCTGTGATTGCTAGTATCACTCAGCCCTCTGTGAATAGTAAACAGCCATCAGTGTGCTAATGATCCATTGTTAGGCTGATGGTCCTTCTTGAGCATGTGATCAGCTGGTTTTGGTTGTCAGCAGCAAAACTGGTTGATCCACTCTGAGAAGGTGCTATTTAAGAGACTGAGCTGAATACAGCACCTCAGACTGAGGAAGTCTCTCGGATGAGAGACGAAACGTTTCTACATTTTTTTTTGTTGTTTTGCTTTGTTTTGTTTTTTTGAATGTCCAGAGGACCAGATTTAACTTTTTTAGATTTTTCTACCTGGATTATTGAGCATGCATCAGGATATCACATCATCAAATAAAAAGTAGCAAGATATATTTACAGCACATGGAAGAAAAATACTAAACCAAAAACTATTAGAAACAATGAAATACTAAATCAGATCATGTTGTGTCAAAAGTCAAGGAAATAATAACAAAAAGCATAAACTCAGTCAGAAACAGTGAAATACTAAATCAGATCTGATGACCTTGTGTTAGATAGGAATAATAACAAAAGCATAAACAGAATCAGTATCAATGAAAAACTAGATGTAAATCCAATCACCCTATGTTAAATGTCAATGAGTATAGATATGTTTTTAGGAGAGATTTAAAAGCAGAGACTGAGGTGGCCTGTCGAATGTTGATGGGCAGATTGTTCCAAAGTTTAGGGCCCACGACTGAAAACGCTCGATCTCCTCTGAGCTTCAGCCTGGTTTTTGGTACGGCCAAAAGCATCTGGTCTGATGAGCTCAAAGCCCTAGAAGGAGTATAAGGTTGAAGAAGGTCGGAGAGATATGATGGTGCAAGGCCGTTAATGCACTTGATTGTCAGCAGGAGAATTTTAAAAACAACTCTGACTCGTACAGGAAGCCAGTGAAGAGAGGACAGAACCGGAGTGTAAGGATCCTGCCCTGCACCCTGCCTTCCTCTCTCCTCATCACTCCTAATTGGCTCCAGCTGCAGATGATCAGCTCAACACCCAGGAGGAGTATAAGAAGATTCAGGAACCACTCTGCAGGCGCTGGGACATTGCCTACCAACGGTAGTTGTGTTCTGGCCAGGATTCAGTGATATTAGTAAATACTAATATTGTGTTTTTTCCTCTGCGCTTCCTCAGAGTTTGGATCTAGCTGTACCTGCCCTGCCTGAGTTCCACATGAACTGTGACTCCTCCTGCCTAGCTATAATTGCTGGATGCCTTCCACCACTTGCCCAATCTACTTGTTGCTTCACCTTGTGCCACTGGACACCATCTGGATAATACCTTCACCTGCTTCACACCGTAAGAATAAATCTACAAGATATATTCTTATTCAACCGCAGCCCTTTAAATCATCGCTCTCTCTCCAGGTGTTCCCGTTCCCCTCATTGATGTTTTATTTATCACCAAACTGTAAATAATCACTTTAAACTATTATATGAGTCCTGGTATCTGTTCAGTTCTGGTCTTTCATTCTGGGTACACTGCAATCATTACACGGAGTAATGTGCTCAAACCTGTGAGTTCCTGTCAGTAGCCGAGCTGCAGCATTTTGTATGAGCTGGAGACGTGAAAGTGAAGCCTGACTAATCCCAACATAAAGCGAATTACAGTAGTCCAGCTGGGTTGTAATAAATGCATGGACTAGTTTTTCAATGTCAGATCTGGACAGAACAGACTTAAGCTTTGCTATTTGCCTTAGCTGAAAGAAGCTTTTTTGTAGAACAGAGTTGATATGTTTATTAAACTTAAAGTCCGAGTCTAACACTACCCCAAGATTGGTAACCGACTGCTTTAGATGAGGCTGAAGGGAGTGCAGGTTTACAGGATCAGTGACAGTGGTAGAGCTTGGGTTAAAAACAATGACCTCAGTCTTCTGATCATGAAAACTCAAGAAGTTTGCAGCCATCCAAGTCTTGATGTCATCAAGACATTTTAGCAAAGGGTGGATGGAACAGGAACTGTTTGGTTTTAAAGGCAGATAGATCTGAGAATCATCAGCGTAACAGTGAAACGAAATACCATGTTTCCTCAGGATTGACCCCAAGGGGAGCAGATACAAAGAGAACAGAAGGGGTCCAAGAATGGAGCCTTGTGGGACCCCACAGGAAAGAGGGACGGAAGCAGAAAAATGATTGTCAAAGTTAATACAGAAACTCCTGTCACCCAGATACGACCGGAACCATTCTAGCGCCACCCCTGTAATCCCAACCCAGTGTTCTAGCCGTGACGTAAGGATGCTGTGATCAACAGTGTCAAATGCAGCGGTAAGGTCGAGGAGTACCAGGATCACAGACTGACCAGAGTCATTTGCTAGCAGAATGTCATTACAGACCCTTACTAAAGCTGTCTCAGTGCTGTGCAGTTGTTTAAATCCTGACTGAAAAATATCAAAAAAATCCATTTACATTCAAAAACTTGGTTAGTTGACTAAAAACTATTTTCTCCAAGATTTTAGAAAGAAATGGAAGTTTTGAGATTGGCCTGAAGTTTGACCAAGCTGCAGGGTCAAGTCCGGGTTTTTTAATTAATGGAGTTACCAC
>NW_023618926.1:14333-19979 GCF_014905685.2 Nematolebias whitei
ATATATATATATATGTATGTATGTGCATATATATATATATATATATATATATATATGTATGTATGTATGTATGTGCATATATATATATATATGTATGTATGTATGTGCATATATATATATGTATGTGTGTGTGCGTGAACAGATGTGCGTGAGCAGATGTGTGTGCGCAGATGTGTGTGCAGATGTGTGTGCAGATAGGGTGACGGGGCCAGCATCCGTTACCATGGAGATCAGATGCTTTAAATTGGGCTTACTTTCGGATTCAGCAAACTACCATCTCTCGGAATTTTCTCTGTTCTGCTGTGTTTTTAATCTACATACAAAAAACAAGTCAGGAGATAAGGTTTTCGTTGGGTAAAAAGTAAATTCATTCTTATTAATTCACCGTAGTTTTGAACATGTACACGAGCAGCAAGCTACACAATGCGGGGCAGAGAGACAACTTCCAGGTCAGACCACTTGTCAAAAATGAAATAATGAAAATCGAAACTGCACGCTTGTTATCCGTTTTTTTCTAGTTTCTTTTTGTGTGTAGTGAACAAAGCCTAAGGTCAAAACCCTTGACCTTAAGAACCTTGTGGGACAGAAACTGTCATTTCATTGATTTGAATCCAGAAATACAAGTTGACCCATCCTGAGACTTTCTTTCTTGAAAATTCAAGTGAAAGAACACTCTTTTTTATTATCATTACTATTTTACAAATGTTGATAATCAAAGTGTTTTAGTTCAAACCATTTTAGATGTTGCAGTGAACTAATCATTTTTAATTAACTGTGAAAACAGTAACAATGATTATTTTTAATTCTCATGCAAAGTTAGAATTCATGTTAAGGTCTGTTACAGAGTAATTATGCATTTTCTGATTTTCTGTCTTTGAATGAGCAGCGTAAGTTTTGGTCCAAGGTCGGAGTCTAAGCAGACAAGTGTTGGAACGAGCTGTGTTGTTTTTAAATCCTCTCAGACGTAAACAGAGAAGCTGGCACCTGTTGGCAGCTGTTTTCCGCCAACTCGTCTAAACATTTCTCTCGTCTGTCTGAAAAACATTTTCAATCTGTTCCATAACATTCTTGCTGTTTTCTGACTTCTAGTAACCTCTTACGTCACAAAACACACCCCTGTCTGGTCGACATTGACCAATCAGAGACTCCCAAATGAACCGGAAATAGAGCTCTTTAAAATGTCGGTACTTCCTAGTTTTAAGACAGAGTCTCACGGAGTCTCACAGAGTCTCCCAGTTCCTGTTGGGTCGGAGTTCCTGTTGGGTCGGAGTTCCTGTTGGGTCGGAGTTCCTGTTGGGTCGGAGTTCCTGTTGGGTCGAAGTTCCAGTTGAGTCGAGCCGAGGTTGCGGTCGAGCTCCCGTGCTGGGAAACAGGAAGGTCCTGACATGACCACAGAGCTCTTCCGAGTCTTATGGGATTATAACTTTCTTCCACATCTGGGTGGAACTCTGACGGACTCCACTCATGTGAAGTCCACTTGCTGAGGTGAATTTGTGTCGAACGGAATACCGTCACTACTTCGGACGATTCACAGCTGTTCCTACGGAGACGCTGAAAGGGTGCGTTGAATGGACTTTAGTACCGCTGGGGACATCTCCAGGTAAAAGAGTTGAATTCTGCCACCTAAGTGTACCGGGGAAAAAGCTGAGAAACCCGGAGATTGCTGTTTCTGAGTGCCGACATAAACAAACCCCCTCACCCATCTTTTCTCCCACTAAACTTCATCTTTCCTCTTTAAATTCTTCTATCAAGTAGAAATCATTCCAGATAATTTTAGAAATGTCTGTGTAAAGTTCTCATCCACCGCCGTGTGGATAATCAATCACTTGTATAGCTCGCTAAAATTAGCCATGTTGTTATTTTTCAATGTGCCAAATTAATGTAAATGTTTGATGTTAAACTTTGATTCTGTAAATAAATGACCACATTCATTTTGATGGGTCAAAGATAAATAACGTCTCACGATACATTTTATTAAATTCAATGCACGTTATATACAGTCCAGAAAAATGAAAGAACCCGTTTAATTTATGAATATATCATGCATATGTTCATCTACATACTGGTGGCCCGTCCGTACGTTAGTACTACTACTGGTGGCCCGTTACGTGTTCATAAATGGACTGTGTATTTGTGTAAAATTGATATCATGTTGGCATGAAAAATTTGCAGATCGTAGCTGTGTTGAAATGCAGCGTGCAGCTGGGACGCTTGGAGTAAACGCAGCGTGTTGAGCTGAAACAGAAATGTTAGCAGCTACTGGTGCTTTGAAAGCTGAAAATTGTGAGTCAACGTGTCTGTTTGAAAGCTGAAATTGTACGTCTGTGGTGTGTGACGAGTTTGCTGAGCTGTGGAAACGCTTTATTCTGTTTAAACTGTGTTCCAGACGCTGTTCTGGTCCGGTTCGGTTTCTGAAAAGTTCGACCGGGTTGTTTTAAATGGTGGGAAAGACGTTTTTAATGCCGGGGCGCCGACTCCGTGCAGCTCAGAGCTTGATTCGTGACATTTGTAGCAGAAAATGGTGCATTTTGACAGTTTAAAAGACGAAAAGTTGACGGACTTTTTTAGGCTAAGGCGAACATGCTAGTTGGAAAAACGTTCTGTGATTGGTTGAAAACAACTGTGTGTAACGTTTTGATTGGCTGACAGACGTGTCAGGTCGTAAAGCCCACCCCCGTGCTGCTCTGTCATTGGTGGATTCAGTCACGTGACCCAGAAATGAGTTTGGTTGCACCGAACCTTCTCTGTGCTTAAAATCTGCTTTTTAAAAGTTGAAAAACGCTTTAAAGTTGATTCTGATACGTTGCTCCGTGTCTTTTAAGCTCTAATCGCTGAATTTTTGCCACGTTTGAGTTTAAAATCCGTCATTAAATGATGTTTTTGAACAACGCTAGCGATGCTAATTTTAAGCTAACAGCTAACGACCGGATGAGTGACGTGTCACGTCACTTCCTCCATGTCGGAAATGAGCTCGGTTGCAACCGAAGCCTTCGCTGTGCTTAAAATCACTAAATAAAGCTGCCACATGTCCCAGAAAACTCATGTTCATGCAAAGAAGTCGTGCTTGTTGAAACAACGCCAAGTTTAAGCTTTAAAACCGTTCAGAAATGTTGATTTTAACCGAGTTTAGCCGAAGCTAACTTTAAGCTAAGCGGCTAACAACAGGATGTCAACAGAACGTCACAGGAAGTCGTCATAGACTCCTGCTGGTAGAAAGCTAAACACTGCCCCCTCCTGTGGAAACTTGGTATCACAGTTTCACTTCAGTTTTAGGTTATTTTGGTGAAATTAAACGTATTTATTTCTGTAAGACGAACTTTGAGTTAACAACGTTCCTCGAGCTGATTTATACTGTTATGTTATCTTACCATTAAAAGTCAGTAAAGTATTTATGCCCAGAGAGGCGTTTACTAGGACATTTTTCATTCACTGATAAATCCTCAAGCAGGTGCAAAATGAAAAAATGAGAACTTTTGGTAGACACAGTCACAGATAATCACAGACCTGATCAGTTTACTCATTTGCTGGAAAGATAATACACGTTTAATTGCTAGATCACTAAATAAGAGTAAATATATCAGAAAAAAAGAGAGACTTTTCTGATCTTATTTTACCACCTAAAACAATTACATCTTCCTATTTAAATTTAAATAGAAGATATTGGCAGGAGAACAGGAGTAATAACAGTTTTTCTGAAGAAAGACTGATTAATCCTGACACATCATCAATTTTTCTTTTTCTGTTCACCACCTGGTTCTATGAGTAACTGTTAAAGTAGCGAGTTTCTGGAAGTAAACGGTTTAAAAAGAGTTTTTAAACTGATGTGCTGTGAGACTTTTTAGAAAATTGCAGGTTTATAAAAATTCAGTGCTTTAGAGTAAAATACACTGAGAAGCTTGGTAATCTAGTATCTGTTAAGAAATAAGCACATAAAAAGTAACACTGCATAGAAGCATTTACTTAAATATTCATGAATTGGGATAAAGCCTACGAGACAGGTGCCCACAGTTGAATAAGTTGACTTATAACAGTACTTTTGTGTAAACCCAAAGCTTAAAATAGTGTGAAAACTCAATGACATTTGAATACATATATTTACCTGTAAAATATCTGAAGCTTGCAATTGTTTTACCCAGAAAAAGTGCTACACAGTGAATGAACATGACAGGTGTGGTAGAAAAAGATTTTGATCCTTATGGGATGAAGGGCTGTTTAGAATATGCGTTAGCACTGCTAACAGCATCCTTACATCCATATGGCAAACAGGCGGACAGCATGAACCCAAAAGAGTTAGTGGACAATCTGATGGAGGTTGCAGAGAGTGTGACCTCTACAGAAGTTACAATGTCAAGCTATGAAAAGCTGGCTAAAATTGCAATTTTGCTGAAAGAATCATTCTATACAGTTGTTCAGAAAGCTGATTACCTTGCAATAAGGTTAGACAGTGAAAAAGAGGTGGTTCAGAAAATTGAAGAACACTTCCTTCAATTTGAGAGCGAACACGAGGTCCTCATGACAAAACATTATGAACAGATGTTTCAATTACAGCAAAATGCAAATGCAGAAATTGATTCGCTGAATAGCAAAATACAGTTACTTAATGCATCACTATCTGAAGCCAGGGATGCTAGAGAGCTGTTGTCCAGTGAATACTTTGCATTAAGACGGGATCACGACGAGAAAATGTCACGTTTCCCGCTGCAAAGGTGAAATAGATGTGCTTAAAACACAACTTGAGGAATGCACACTGGTAAAAGCAGGATTACTCCAACAATGTCTGCTTTTACAAAGTGAATGTCGGACATCACAGGAACGCCTGAAGGTTTGTGAGGAGAAACTGGCCGTAGCAACAAATAAAAGTTCTGACGTGGGGCGAGTTTGTCTGGAACTCAGAGAAGACCATGGACAGAGTCCAGGTCACCCACAAACACCTCGGAAAGATGTTGTTGCACCTCCACATGTGTGGGGAGAAAAACCTCCAAAAGTCTATTACACACCTCTTGCTTTTAAGCCCATCCAACCACCCTCACCTAAAGTGGTAGGAACAGACCTGAACAGGTCTCCTCCACCAAACGTGCAACAGTGTGCTGTGAATGTGTTCGAGGCATGTTCTCATGCTAAGACGCCCATAGAAGTGTTTCCTGGTATAAAGGTTAAACCCCACTCCCTAGAAATGGAAGGAAGGCGCGCGTCGCCACCTCCTCCTAAAGCAGGCGAGAAAAGGCAGTATTTTCAAACTAACAAACCACGTAATGAAGGTGCACGCTGGGACAAAAAGGCTCCTCTTTCAGAGGATGAACGTGATTATCGTAAATGGGATATGCATAGGACGCAAGGATATGGGATCCAAGAGGACCCATATTATCAGGGGAAGTCCGAAGAGGAACCCCCAAAAGACGTACCTAACCCTCCCCCACCTCGGACGAAACGAACCGAGGCGATAAAATCACAAAGGTCCCAGGAACAAGGCCCTACACCTCTGAGCTCGGAGGAGACAGAGAAACTACAAAGGTTTGTGGAAACTTTGAAAAACGCTGAAATGGGAATCCAACCAGGAGCACAATGTAGTGATCTGATCGCTACGAAATCTGAAGGCGCGAATGACAACAATACAGATGTCGGTGAAACACACCAAGACATTGCTGT
>NW_023618927.1:0-608 GCF_014905685.2 Nematolebias whitei
TATTATCCACATTTTTCAGTCAGGTCATCTGGAAAGTTTATTTTTTTGTGCTGAAACATTTCGCTTTAGGTCCAGAAGGCTTCATCAGTCAAGGAAACACACAACAAAACTGATTATTCCCCAACATCTTACTCCAAAGTGGAACAAATCAGTTCTGCTTGTGATAAGATGGTCTCCTTTGAACGCCCCCTCTTCCTTGTTGACAGTCTCGATGAACTGGTTGAAAACAACAAAGTCCATGCTCAATAATCCAGGTATACAATCCAACATTTTTCAGTCATGTCATCTGGAATTTTTTTTTTTTTTTGCGCTAAACGGTTTCGCCATCGGTCCGGAAGGCTTCAACAGTCAAGGAAACACACAACAAAACTGTTTCTTCCCCAAACAGCTTACTTCAAAGTGGAACAAACCAGTTCTTCTTGTGATATGAAGGTCTCTTTGTTACGCCCCTCCTACATTTTCGGCCCTCTTCCTTGTTGACAGTCTTGTCAAACTGGTTGAAAACAACAAAGTCCATGCTCATTAATCCAGGTATATTATCCAACCTTTTTCAGTCAGGTCATCTGGAAAGTTTATTTTTTTGTGCTGAAACATTTCGCCTTAGGTCC
>NW_023618927.1:708-1624 GCF_014905685.2 Nematolebias whitei
CCAGGTATATTATCCAACATTTTTCAGTCAGGTCATCTGGAAAGTTTATTTTTTTGTGCTGAAACATTTCGGCTTCGGTCCGGAAGGCTTCATCAGTCAAGGAAACACACAACAAAACTGATTATTCCCCAACATCTTACTCCAAAGTGGAACAAATCAGTTCTGTTTGTGATAAGATGGTCTTCTTTGAACGCCCCCTCCTCCATTGCCGGCCCTCTTCCTTGTTGACAGTCTTGATGAACTGGTTGAAAACAAGAAAGTCCATGCTCAATAATCCAGGTATACAATCCAACATTTTTCAGTCACGTCATCTGGAATTTTTTTTTTTTTTTTGCGCTAAAAGGCTTCGCCATCGGTCCGGAAAGCTTCAACAGTCAAGGAAACACACAACAAAACTGATTATTCCCCAACAGCTTACTCCAAAGTGGAACAAATCAGTTCTGCTTGTGATAAGATGGTCTCTTTGTTATGCCCCTCCTCCATTGCCGGCCCTCTAACTTGTTGACAGTCTTGTCAAACTGGTTGAAAACAACAATGTCCATGCTTAATAATCCAGGTATACAATCCAACATTTTTCAGTCAGGTCATCTGGAAAGTTTCTTTTTTTTGGGCTGAAACATTTCGCCTTAGTTTCGGAAGGCTTCGTCAGTCAAGAAAACACACAACAAATCTGTTTCTTCCCCAACAGCTTACTCCAAAATGGAACAAACCAGTTCTTCTTGTGATATGAAGGTCTCTTTGGAACGCCCCTCCTCCATTGCTGGCCCTCTTCCTTGATGACAGTCTTGATGAACTGGTTGAAAACAACAAAGTCCATGCACAATAATCCAGGTATACAATCCAACATTTTTCAGTCAGGTCATCTGGAATTTTTTTTTTTTTGCGCTGAAAGTTTTCGCCATCGGTCTTCAAGGCT
>NW_023618927.1:1724-2852 GCF_014905685.2 Nematolebias whitei
CAGTTTCTTTTTGTTTTTTTTTGGCTGAAACGATTCGCCATCGGTCCGGAAGGCTTCGTCAGTCAAAAAAAAAACACAACAAAACTCTTTCTTCCCCAAACAGTTTACTTCAAAGTGGAACAAACCAGTTCTTCTTGTGATATGAAGGTCTCTTTGTTATGCCCCTCCTCCGTTGCCGGCCCTCTTACTTGTTGACAGTCTTGTCAAACTGGTTGAAAACAACAAAGTCCATGCTCAATAATCCAGGAATATATTCCAACATTTTTCAGTCAAGTCATCTGGAAAGTTTATTTTTGTTTTTTTGCTCTGAAACGTTTCGCCATCGGTCCGGAAGGCTTCATTAGTCAAGGAAACAGACAACAAAACTCTTTCTTCCCCAAACAGCTTACTTCAAAGTGGAACAAACCAGTTCTTCTTGTGATATGAAGGTCTCTTTGTTATGCCCCTCCTCCGTTGCCGGCCCTCTTCCTTGTTGACAGTCTTGTCAAACTGGTTGAAAACAACAAAGTCCATGCTCAATAATCCATGTATACAATCCAACATTTTTCAGTCAGGTAATCTGGAAAGTTTATTTTTATTCGTGCTGAAACATTTTGCCTTCAGTCTGGAAGGCTTCATCAGTCAAGAAAACGCACAACAAAACTGTTTATTCCCCAACAGCTTACTCCAAAGTGGAACAAACCAGTTCTGCTTGTGATAGATGATCTCTTTGGTATATCCCCTCCTCCATTGCCGGCCCTCTTCCTTGTTGAAAGTCTTGTCAAACTGGTTGTAAACAACAAAATCCATGCTCAAAAATCCAGGTATATAGTCAAATATTTTTGTCATGTCAACTGGACAGTTACTTTTTTTTGTGCTGAAAAGATTCACCATCGGTCCAGAAGGCTTCATCAGTCAAGAAAACACAACAAAACTGTTTCTTCCCCAAACAGCTTACTCCAAAGTGGAACAAACCAGTTCTTCTTGTGATATGAAGGTCTCTTTGGAACGCCCCTCCTCCATTGCCGGCCCTCTTCCTTGTTGACAGTCTTGTCAAACTGGTTGAAAACAACAAAGTCCATGCTCAATAATCCAAGTATACAATCCAACATTTTTCAGTCAGGTCATCTGGACAGTTTTTTTTTTTTT
>NW_023618927.1:2952-7320 GCF_014905685.2 Nematolebias whitei
TTTTTTTGCTCGGAAACGTTTCGCCATCGGTCCAGAAGGCTTCATCAGTCAAGGAAACACACAACAAAACTGATTATTCCCCAACAGCTTACTCCAAAGTGGAACAAACCAGTTCTGCTTGTGATAAGATGATCTCTTTGGTATACCCCCTCCTCCATTGCAGGCCCTCTTCCTTGTTGACAGTCTTGTGTTGTGGCTGGAATACCACGTCGTGTTCAAAACGGCTGAGGCGTCGCCCTTCGTATAAAATATTTATTTGACACAACATGGGTTACAGATATTCAGAGACAAACAATTATAAAAAAAGATATATGCATATAAATGGAGCATTAAGAACGAACCGTCGCCGCGCGGTCCTACCGGAAATGCTCGGTGGGCGTGTGTCATTCCGGCCTTTTATCCCCGTTTGAGAAGGCTAGCTTCCTGATTGGTTCAGCTTCTGTTGCTATGGTTACGACTCTTAGCCCGCCCCCCTCAAGGACGTTAACGTCTATATTTCAGATAAGTTTTGGTACACCGAAATCGGCTTTTGTTTAAAGTTTAACTTGCTATTATACTTTAGGGATACAAAATGATTCGTGTCTAAATTGTCTATACGTAATAATTAATAACTATTAATTATTACCTACCTCATGGGTGTTAATTCAATATCTGTTGAAGGCCTGGTGATTCTGTTTTTTAAGGCAGATTCACCTTAGTTTCCTTGTCTGCGTTTAAACTGTTAACACTGTTTGTTTAATGTGATTATACCTTAGTGATACCAACTGATTAGAAATCAAGTTGTTTATTTCTAGGAATAATTAATAACTTAATTATTATTATCTAACTCATGTTTGTGTTTTTTATTTGGATCATTTTATACTTTTAATTTGATTTTACTTAGTCAAACTATATTGTCTAAATTAAAGAGATGTGTTCTAGCTTTTTTATGTTAATCAGTCTGCTCTAATCTGTTCTGAAAGGTTCTGAAAGGCCTGATTTGATTGCTTGTAATCTATCAAATGTGAACTTGTAAAATTATCCTTAGCTCCTATGAGATTATATTTAAAGGTCAACTAGTTAGAATTAGCAAACATTTTCTATAAACATAGTTCAACCCTGGAAGAAAGACACGCACACACTTTATGTGACATGACATTTGAGTGCTTGATAGGAATTATAAAAAGGTATAAAATATTAAATCCAACACTTGTCAAACTGGTTGGAAACAACAAAGTCCATGCTCAAAAATCCAGGTATACAGTCGAACATTTTTGTAATGTCATATGGATAGTTACTTTTTTTTGCGCTGAAACGATTCGCCATCGGTCCGGAAGGCTTCATCAGTCAAGAAAACACACAACAAAACTGTTTCTTCCCCAAACAGCTTACTCCAAAGTGGAACAAACCAGTTCTTATTGTGATATGAATGTCTCTTTGGAACGCCCCTCCTCCATTGCCGGCCCTCTTCCTTGTTGACAGTCTTGTCAAACTGGTTAAAACAACAAAGTCCATGCTCAATAATCCAGGTTAATAATCCAACATTTTTCAGTCAGGTCATCTGGAAAGTTTTTTTTTTTTGACTGAAACATTACGCCTTCGGTACGGAAGGCTTCATCGGTCAAGGAAACACACAAGAAAACTGTTTCTTCCCCAAACAGCTTACTTCAAAGTGGAACAAACCAGTTCTTCTTGTGATTTGAAGGTCTCTTTGTTATGCCCCTCCTCCATTGCTGGCCCTCTTACTTGTTGACAGTCTTGTCAAACTGGTTGAAAACAACAAAGTCCATGCTCAATAATCCAGGTATACAATCCAACATTTTTCAGTCAGGTAATCTGGACATTTTATTTTTTTTTTTGCGCTGAAATGTTTCGCCATTGGTCCGGAAGGCTTCATCAGTCAAGGAAACACACAACAAAACTGTTTCTTCCCTAAGCAGCTTACTCCAAAGTGGAACAACCCAGTTCTTCTTGTGATATAAAGGTCTCTTTGTTACGCACCTCCTCCATATCCGACCCTTTTCCTTGTTGACAGTCTTGTCAAACTGGTTGAAAACAACAAAGTCCATCCTCATTAATCCAGGTTTATAATCCAACATTTTTCAGTCAGGTCATCTTGAAAGTTTATTTTTTTGTGCTGAAACATTTCGCCTTCGGTCCGGAAGGCTTCATCAGTCAAGGAAACACACAAGAAAACTGATTCTTCCCCCAACAGCGTACTCCAAAATGGAACAAACCAGTTCTTCTTGTGATATGAAGGTCTCTTTGGAACGCCCCTCCTCCATTGCTGGCCCTCTTCCTTGATGACAATCTTGTCAAACTTGTTGAAAACAACAAAGTCCATGCTCAATAATCCATGTATATAATCCAACATTTTTCAGTCAGGTCATCTGGAAAGTTTATTTTCTTGGGCTGAAACATTTTGCCTTCAGTCTGGAAGGCTTCATCAGTCAAGGAAACACACAAGAAAACTGATTCTTCCCCCAACAGCTTGCTCTAAAGTGGAATAAACCAGTTCTGCTTGTGATAAGACGATCTCTTTGGAATGCCCCCTCCTCCATTGCCGGCCCTCTTCCTTGTTGACAGTCTTGTCAAACTGGTTGAAAACAACAAAGTCCATGCTAAATAATCAAGGTATAATATCCAACATTTTTCAGTCAGGTCATCTGGACAGTTTCTTTTTGTTTTTTTTGGCTGAAACGATTCGCCTTCGGTCCGGAAGTCTTCATCAGTCAAGAAAAAAACACAACAAAACTGTTTCTTCCCCAAACAGCTTACTACAAAGTGGAACAAACCAGTTCTTCTTGTGATTTGAAGGTCTCTTTGGAAGGCCCCTCCTCCATTGCTGGCCCTCTTCCTTGATGACAGTCTTGTCAAACTGGTTGAAAACAACAAAGTCCATGCTCAATAATCCAGGAATATATTCCAACATTTTTCAGTCAAGTCATCTGGAAAGTTTATTTTTATTCGTGCTAAAACATTTCGCCTTCGGTCCAGAAGGCTTCATCAGTCAAGGAAACGCACAACAAAACTGATTATTCCCCAACAGCTTACTCCAAAGTGGAACAAACCAGTTCTGCTTGTGATAAGATGGTCTCTTGGGAAAGTCCTCTCCTCCATTGCCAGCCCTCTTCCTTGTTTACAGTCTAGTCCAACTGGTTAAAAACATCAATGTCCATGCTCAGTAATCCAGGTATGCAATCCAATATTTTTCAGTCAGGTCATCTGGACAGTTTCTTTTTTTGTGCTGAAACATTGCGCCTTCGGTCCGGAAGGCTTCATCGATCAAGGAAACACACAACAAAACTGAATCTTCCCCCAACAGCTTACTCCAAAGTGGAACAAATCAGTTCTGATTGTGATAAGATGGTCTCTTTGCTACGCCCCCTCATGCATTTCAGGCCCTCTTCCTTGTTGACAGTCTTGTCAAAATGGTTGAAAACTACAAAGTACTTGCTCAATAATCCAGGTATACAATTCAACATTTTTCAGTCAGGTCATATGGACAGTTTCTTTTTTTGTGCTGAAATGTTTCGCCTTCGGTCAGGAAAAGTTCATCAGTCAAGGAAACACACAAAAACACTGATTCTTCCCCCACCAGCCTACTCCAAAGTGGAACAAACCAGTTCTAGTTCTGATAATATGGTCTTTTTGTTACGCCCCCTCCTCCATTGCCGGGCCTCTTCCTTGTTGACAGTCTAGTCCAACTGGTTGGAAAAAACAAAGTCCATGCTCAATAATCCAGGTATACAATCCAACATTATTCAGTCAGGTCATCTGGACAGTTTCTTTTTTTTGTGCTGAAACGTTTCACCTTTGGTTCGGAAGGCTTCCTCAATCAAGGAAACACAAGAAAACTGATTCTTCCCCCAACAGCTTACTCCAAAGTGGAACAAATCAGTTCTGATTGTGATAAGATGGTCTCTTTGCTACACCCCCTCATGCATTGCCGGCCCTCTTCCTTGTTGATAGTCTTGTCAATCTGGTCGAAAACAATAAAGTCCATGCTCAATAATCCAGGTATACAATCTAACATTTTTCCGTCAGGTCATTTGGTCAGTTTCTTTGTTTTTGTGCTGAAAATTTTCGCCATCGATCCGGAAGGCTTCATCAGTCAAGGAAACACACAACAAAACTGAATATTCCCCAACAGCTTACTAAAAAGTGGAACAAACCAGTTCTGCTAGTGATAAGATGGTCTCTTGGGAAAGCCCTCTCCTCCATTGCCGGCACTCTTCCTCATTGACAGTCTAATCCAAATGGATAAAAACAACAAAGTCCATGCTAAGTAATCCAGGTATACAATCTAATATTTTTCAGTCAGGTCATCTGGACAGTTCCTTTTTTTTTTTGTTTTTTTGCTCGGAAACGTTTCGCCATCGGTCCAGA
>NW_023618927.1:7420-19826 GCF_014905685.2 Nematolebias whitei
AAAAAAACAAAAAAAAAAGGAACTGTCCAGATGACCTGACTGAAAAATATTAGATTGTATACCTGGATTACTTAGCATGGACTTTGTTGTTTTTATCCATTTTGATTAGACTGTCAACAAGGAAGAGGGCAGGCAATGGAATGGAGGAGAGGGCTTTCATAGGAGACCATCTTATCACAAGCAGAACTGGTTTGTTCCACTTTTTAGTAGTTTGTCGTGGAATATTCAGTTTTGTTGTGTGTTTCCTTGACTGATGAAGCCTTCCGGACCGAAGACGAAACATTTCAGCACAAAAAAAAAAAACATTCCATATGACTTGACTGAAAAATGTTGGATGATATACCTGGATTATTGAGCATGGACTTGTTGTTTCCAACCAGTTGGACTAGACTGTCAACAAGGAAGAGGGCCGGCAATGCATGAGGGGGCGTAGCAAAGAGACCATCTTATCACAAGCAGAACTGGTTTGTTCCACTTTGGAGTAAGCTGTTGGGGAATAATCAGTTTTGTTGTGTATTTCCTTGACTGATGAAACCTTCCGGACCGAATGCGAAAAGTTTCAGCGCAAAAACAAAAAAAAAACTTTTCAGATGACCTGACTGAAAAATGTTGGATTGTGTACCTGGATTATTCAGCATGGACTTTGTTGTTTTCAACCAGTTTGACAAGACTGTAAACAAGGAAGAGGGTCGGCAATGGAGGAGGGGGCGAAAAAAAGAGACCATTTTATCACAAGCAGAACTGGTTTGTTCCAGTTTGGAGTAAGCTGTTGGGGGAATAATCAGTTTTGTTGTGTGTTTCCTTGAATGATGAAGCCTTCTGGACCGAAGGCAAAACGTTTCAGGCCAAAAATAAAAAAGAAGCTGTCCAGATGACCTGACTGAATAATGTTGGATTTTATACCTGGATTATTCAGCATGGACTTTGTTTTTTCCAACCAGTTGGACTAGACTGTCAACAAGGAAGAGGGCCGGCAATGGAGGAGAGGGCTTTCCCAAGAGACCATCTTATCACAAGAAGATCTGGTTTGTTCCACTTTGGAGTAAGCTGTTGGCGGAAGAATCAGTTTTGTTGTGTGTTTCCTTGACTGTTGAAGCCTTCCGGACCGAAGGCATAACGTTTCAGCACAAAAAAAAGAAAAAGAAAGTGTCCTTATGACCTGACTGTAAAATGTTGGATTATATACTTGGATTATTGAGCATGGACTTTGTTGTTTTCAACCAGTTTGACAAGATTATCAACAAGGAAAAGGGCTGGCAATGGATGAGGGGGCGTACCAAAGAGACCATCTTGTCACAAGCAGAATTGATTTGTTTCACTTTGGAGTAAGCTGATGTGAGAAGAATCAGTTTTGTTATGTGTTTCCTTGACTAATGAAGCCTTCCGGACAGAAGGCGAAACGTTTCAGCACAAAAAAAAAGAAACTGTCCAAATGACCTGACTGAAAAATGTTGTATTGTAAACCTGGATATTTGAGCATGGACTTTGTTGTTTTCAACCATTTTGACAAGAATTTCAACAAGGAAGAGGACCGGCAATGGGAGGGGGCGTACAAAAGAGACCATCTTATACCATACCATACCATACCAACTTTATTTATAAAGCACCTTAAAACAACCATGGCTGACACAAAGTGCTGTACATTAAAACACAACATAATAAAAGTGGAAATAAAAACAGTTTAAAAACAGAAAACATACAATTTAAAACTAGATCCTGCTGGTGTTAAAAACATACATTTTAAAAGCATACAAAATTTAAAAACTAGATCCCGCTGGTGTTAAAAGCCAAGTTGAATAAATGAGTTTTAAGACGAACTTTAAAAATGGACAGTGAAGATGACTCTCTGACCTGCAAAGGCAAGTCGTTTCATAACTTAGGGCCCATGACAGAGAAAGCCCTGTCCCCTCTGAGCTTCCTTCTTGTTCTTGGTACCTCCAAGAGCAGCTGATCTGCTGACCTGAGAGACCGATAGGGTATGTAGGGATGAAGAAGCTCAGAGAGGTAAGCCGGGGCAAGATTATGCAGTGATTTAAAAACAAACATAAGAATTTTAAAATGAATCCTAAAATATACAGGCAGCCAGTGAAGTGAAGCCAGGACAGGGGTCACATGTTCCCTCTTTCGAGTTCCTGTTAAAAGTCGTGCAGCAGCATTCTGAACCAGCTGCAGACGTGAGAGCAGCAACTGACTGACTCCCAGATAAAGTGCATTACAGTAATCCAATCGAGTCGAAATAAAAGCGTGGATCACCATTTCAAAATGCTGTCTGGAAAGAAAAGACTTCACTGACGCCAATCGCCTTAAATGATAAAAGCTGGACATAACCACGGCTTTGATTTGGCTGTCCAATTTAAAATCACTGTCCACCTTAAAACCAAGATCTGTAATAACAGGTTTAAAATATTTCTCCAAGGGTCCCAGGTTAATAGAGGAGGACTCACAGGAGCCACTGGGTCCAAACACCATCACCTCGGTTTTGTTTTCATTAAAATTTAAAAAGTTCAAGGCCAACCAAGCTTTAATATCTCCTAGACATTCCAGGAGATGTGTGAACGTATGTCCATCCTTCTGCTTTAGGGGTAAATAAATCTGACAATCATCAGCGTAACAATGGAATGAAATCCCATGTTTCCTAAGGATAGAACCCAGAGGCAGTAAGTACAACGAGAAGAGCATAGGGCCCAGAATTGAGCCCTGCGGGACACCATATTGCATTGGAACTGAAGATGATTCAGAGTCATTAATTTTCACTGAAAATGTTCTCTCCTCCAAGTAAGACTTAAACCATTTAAGAACAGTGCCATCAATACCAACAATATGTCGTAATCGCGATATTAAAATGTTGTGGTCCACTGTATCAAAAGCAGCAGTTAGGTCAAGTAAAATCAGAACAACATGATTACCAGAATCACAATCAAGAAGGATGTCGTTAAAAACTCTAATTAAAGCAGATTCTGTACTGTGGAGAGTTTTAAAACCTGACTGGAAAACCTCCAGAATGCCATTGTCATTTAAAAACTGTGTCAGCTGACAGTATACAAGTTTCTCTAAAACCTTAGAAAGAAAAGGCAGCTTTGAAATAGGCCGATAATTAGCCAGAACAGTTGGATCAAGGCCAGGTTTTTTAAGCAGGGGCTGCACCACTGCATGTTTAAAACTAGCAGGGACCACACCTGAGGACAGACTGCCATTTAAAATTGCAAGAACAGGCAGCCCTATGCTAGATAAAATATCTTTAAAAAGTCGTGGAGGGACAGGATCACGTGGGGAACCTGATGGCTTAATGTGGCCAACTACGTCCTCTAAAAGTGAAACAGTCACAAGCTCAAACTGATTAAAAACAGCAGAGCAAGGGACTGAAACTGAGGGGTCAGAGTCAGGAGCTGTAATAAGAGCCCTGGTACTACCAACCTTTTCAATAAAGAAACGCAGAAAATTTTCACACATGCCAGGAGAAGCTTCCAAACAGGCATTTTGTGGAATATTAAGCACAGAGTCAATGGTGTCAAATAAAACACGTGGGTTATGGCTGTTTGAAGAAATAACACTAGCCAAATATTCCCTTTTTGCTTCTTTAACCGTGCTCTGGTAGAGACGCCAACAGTCTTTTAAAATCTGAAAAGTAACCTGCAGTTTATCCTTTTCCCATCTGCGTTCAATACGACGACATTCCTTCCTTACAGCACGAGTTCTGTCATTAAACCAAGGCTCAGGTTTAATCCTTGGCTGCCTAGTTTTTAACGGAGCAACCGAGTCCAGGATGGTCTGGCAGGAAGAACAGAACCATGACCAGAGCTCTTCTGTATTGGAGTGGAGGAAGTCAGATGATCCACAGAGCTGAAGAAAAGCAGCAGAGAACTGAGTGGCAGTGGAAGGGTTAATAATCCGACAGCGCCGAACAGCAGCGCGAGTTTTAACTGTAGTAGGTGTCAAAGTGACACTGAATAAAACAGACAGGTGATCCGAGAACACAGCGTCACAGATTTCCAGATTAGTCACTGGCAGACCACAGGAAATAACCAGGTCCAATGTGTGTCCATGTTCATGTGTAGGGCCGGATACGGCCTGTACCAGATTAAAAGAGTCCAGAAGGCTTAAAAAGTCCTTTACCAGAGGCTTATCAGGACAGCACACGTGCAAATTGAAGTCTCCAACAAAAAGAACTTTGTCATAATTAGTTAAAATCCCAGATAAAAAGTCAGAAAAGTCACTTAAAAAATCCTTATTATATTTGGGGGGCCGGTAGACGACAGCACAGAAAACTGGGTTTACGTGTCTCATCTCAAAAGACGTAAACTCAAAGCTGGGAAAAGAGGTCTGTAGAAAACACTGCTTACATTTGTAGTCCTGTTTGTAAACAGTTGCTGTGCCTCCCCCTCTCCCCGAGGCCCGTGGTGAATTAAAATAAGCACAATTTGCTGGTAAGAGCTCAGATAGAGCGCTGTACTCACCAACACTCAGCCACGTCTCAGTCACAAACAAAAAATCCAGGTTTTGGCAGCTAAAAAAGTCCCGAAGAATAAAAGTTTTATTCCCAAGCGACCTGGCGTTTATCAGGCCAATCCTGACAGGAACTGGATCCTGGGCGTCGACAGGTCGGGAAACCCGGCACAGCGGTCTCAGGTTTTGGAGACACCGTCGGCGCATGTTGATCCAAGAAGGGCGGGGACGGCGATGCAGAGGAGCCTGAATGCCGACCACTGGCACCAAGCAGACATGAGCGGGATCCAAGAAACGCCGAGGCACCCGAGAGCCCAGAAACGATCCATGTGATGATCGGTTAAAAGCAGAACAGTGCGTCATATAAAACTTCAGCTTCACCAGCCAGCCGCTTCGTCTACCGCGACGACGATGACGTCTCCGCCGTGTAAGCAGCGCAGGAACCCGGAACAGGTAGCTTGGAATCTCCGACAGAAGCGGGGGCAAGGATTGTTGGCCAGCAACATCCAATAATTCCATATCCTGGACCAGTGGCCGGAGGTCTAGTAATGTATTGCGATCGTACACCAGCAGAGACCCAGCTCGGCAGACAACCCAGGTCAGAAACAACACAAACAACAGCAAACGCGAGAGAGACAGACGAGCAGCCACATACACCGGCGCCGCCATCTTTTTTTTTATATCACAAGCAGAACTGGTTTGTTCCACTTTGGAGTAAGCTGTTGGGGAAAGAATCAGTTTTGCTGTGTGTTTCCTTGACTGATGAAGCCTTCCGGACCAAAGGCAAAATGTTTCAGCACAAAAAAAGAAACTGTCCAGATGACCTGACTGAAAAATGTTGGATTGTATACATAGATTTCTGAGCATGGACTTTGTTGTTTTCAACCAGTTTGACAAGACTATCAACAAGGAAGAGGGCTGGCATTTGATGAGGGGGCTTACCAAAGAGACCATCTTATGACAAGCAGAACTGGCTTGTTCCACTTTGGAGTAAGCTGTTGGGGAATAGTCAGTTTTGATGTGTGTTTCCTTGACTGATGAAGCCTTCCGGACCGAAGGCGTAACGTTTCAGCACAAAAAAAGAAAGAAAATGAAAGTGTCCAGATGACCTGACTGTAAAATGTTGGATTATATACTTGGATTATTGAGCATGGACTTTGTTGTTTTCAACCAGTTTGACAAGACTGTCAACAAGGAAGAGGGCCAGCAATGGAGGAGGGGGCGTACCAAAAAGACCACCTTATCACAAGCAGAACTGATTTGTTCTGCTTTGGAGTAAGCTGTTGTGGGAAGAATCAGTTTTGTTGTGTGTTTCTTTGAATGATGAAGCCTTCTGGACCTAAGGCGAAACGTTTCAGCGCAAAAATAAAAAAAACTGTTGAGATGACCTGACTGAAAAATGTTGGATTGTGTACCTGGATTATTCAGCATGGACTTTGTTGTTTTCAACCAGTTGGACTAGACTGTCAACAAGGAAGAGGGCCGGCAATGGAGGAGGGGGCGTAACAAAGAGACCATATTATCAGAACTAGATTTGGTTTGTTCCACTTTGGAGTAAGCTGGTGGGGAAAGAATCAGTGTTGTTGTGTGTTTCCTTGACTGATGAACTTCTCTGGATCGAAGGCGAAACATTTCAGCACAAAAAAAGAAACTGTCCATATGACCTGACGGAAAGATGTTGATTTGTATACCTGGATTATTGAGCATGGACTTTGTTGTTTTCAACCAATTTGACAAGACAAAGAACAAGGAAAAGGGCTGGAAATGGATGAGGGGGTGTACCAAAGAGACCATCTTGTCACAAGCAGAACTGATTTGTTTCACTTTGGAGTAAGCTGATGTGAGAAGAATCAGTTTTGTTATGTGTTTCCTTGACTAATGAAGCCTTCCGGACCGAAGGCGAAACGTTTCAGCACAAAAAAAAAGAAACTGTCCAGATGACCTGACTGAAAAATGTTGTATTGTAAACCTGGATATTTGAGCATGGACTTTGTTGTTTTCAACTAGTTTGACAAGAATTTCAACAAGGAAAAGGACCGGCAATGGGAGGGGGCCTACCAAAGAGACAATCTTATCACAAGCAGAACTGATATGTTCCACTTTTGAGTAAGCTGTTGGCGGAAGAATCAGTGTTGTTGTGTATTTCCTTGACTGAAGAAGCCTTCCGGACCAAAGGCGAAATGTTTCAGCACAAATAAAAATAAACTGTCCTGATGACCGGACTGAAAAATGTTGGATTGTATACCTTTATTATTGAGCATGGACTTTGTTTTTTTTTTTAAACCAGTTGGACTAGACTGTCACCAATGAAGAGGGCCAGATATGGAAGAGGGGGCGTACCAAAGAGACCATCTTATTACAACTAGAACTGGTTTGTTCCACTTTGGAGTAAGCTGTTGGGGGAAGAATCAGTTTTGTTGTGTGTGTCCTTGACTGATGAAGTTTTCCAGACTGAAGGCAAAATGTTTCAGCAAAAAAAAAAGAAACTGTCCAGATGACCTGACTGAAAATTGTTGTATTGTATACCTGGATTATTGAGCATGGACTTTGTTGTTTTCAACCAGTATGACATGACTATCAACAAAGAAGAGTGCCGGCGTTGGATGAGTGGGCTTACCAAAGAGACCATCTAATGACAAGCAGAACTGGATTGTTCCACTTTGGAGTAAGATGTTGGGGGAAGAAAAAGTTTTGCTGTGTGTTTCTTTGACTGATGAAGCCTTCTGGACCGAATGCGAAACGTTTCAGCACAAAAATATAAAGAAACTGTCCAGATGACCTGACTGAAAAATGTTGGATTGTATACCTGGATTATTCAGCATGGACTTTGTTTTTTTCAACCAGTTTGACAAGACTGTCAACAAGGAAGAGGGTCGGCAATGGAGGAGGGGGCGTACAAAAGAGACCATCTTATCACAAGCAGAACTGGTTTGTTCCACTTTGGAGTAAGCTGTTGGGGAAAGAATCAGTTTTGCTGTGTGTTTCCTTGACTGATGAAGCCTTCCGGACCAAAGGTGAAATGTTTCAGCACAAAAAAAGAAAATGTCCAGATGACCTGACTGAAAAATATTGGATTGTATACATAGATTTCTGAGCATGGACTTTGTTGTTTTCAAACAGTTTGACAAGACTATCAACAAGGAAGAGGGCTGGCATTTGATGAGGGGGCTTACCAAAGAGACCATCTTATGACAAGCAGAACTGGTTTGTTCCACTTTGGAATAAGCTGTTGGGGGAAGAATCAGTTTTGCTACGTGTTTCCTTGACTGATGAAGACTTCCGGACCAAAGGTGAAACGTTTCAGCACAAAAAAGAAACTGTCCAGATGACCTGACTGAAAAATGTTGGATTGTATACATAGATTTCTGAGCATGGACTTTGTTGTTTTCAACCAGTTTGGCAAGATTTTCAACAAGGAAGAGGGCGGGCAATGGATGAGGGGGCGTACCAAAAAGACCATCTTATCACAAGCAGAACTGATTTGTTCCGCTTTGGAGTAAGCTGTTGTGGGAAGAATCAGTTTTGTTGTGTGTTTCCCTAAACGATGAAGCCTTCTGGACCAAAGGCGAAACGTTTCAGTGCAAAAATAAAAAGAAACTGTCCAGATGACCTGACTGAAAAATATTGGATTGTATACCTTGATTAATCAGCATGGACTTTGTTTTTTCCAACCAGTTGGACAAAACTTTCAACAAGGAAGAGGGTTGGAAATGGAGGAAGGGGCGTACCAAAGAGACCATCTTATCACAAGCACAACTGGTTTGTTCCACTTTGCATTAAGCTTTTGGGGGGAAGAATCCCTTTTATTGTGTGTTTCCTTTACTGATGAAGCCTTCCGGACCGAAGGCGAAAGGTTTCAGCACAACAAAAAAGTTACTGTCCATATGACCTGACGGAAAAATGTTGGATTGTATACCTGGATTATTGAGCATGGACTTTGTTGTTTTCAACCACTTTGACAAGACTGTCAAGAAGGAAGAGGGTTGGCAATGGAGGAAGTGGCGAACCAAAGAGACCATCTTATCACAAGCACGACTGCTTTTTTCCACTTTGGAGTAAGCTTTTGGGGGGAAGAATCCCTTTAATTGTGTGTTTCCTTGACTGATGAAGTGTTCCGGACCGAAGGCGAAATGTTTCAGCACACAAACAAGAAACTGCCCAGATGACCTTACGGAAAAATGTTGGATTGTATACCTGGATTATTCAGCATGGACTTTGTTGTTTTCAAACAGTTTGACAAGACTGTCAACAAGGAAGAGGGTCGGCAATGGAGGAGGGGGCGTACCAAAGAGACCAATTTATCACAAGCAGAACTGGTTTGTTCCACTTTGGAGTAAGCTGTTGGGGGAAGAGTCAGTTTTGCTGTGTGTTTCCTTTACTGATGAAGCCTTCCAGACCAAAGGCGAAACATTTCAGCACAAAAAAAGAAACTGTTCAGATGACCTGACTGAAAAATGTTGGATTGTATACATAGATTACTGAGCATGGACTTTGTTGTTTTCAACCAGTTTGACAAGACTGTCAACAAGGAAGATGGCCGGCAATGGATGAGGGGGCATACAAAAAAGACCATCTTATCACAAGCAGAACTGATTTGTTCCGCTTTGGAGTAAGCTGTTGTGGGAAGAATCTGTTTTGTTGTGTGTTTCCTTGAATGATGAAGCCTTCTGGACCGAAGGCAAACGTTTCAGAGCAAAAATAAAAAGAAACTGTCCAGATGACTTGACTGAAAAATGTTGGATTGTATCCCTGGATAATTCAGCATGGACTTTGTTGTTTTCAACCATATTGGCAAGTCTGTCAACAAGGAAGAGGGCCGGAATTGGAGGAAGGTCGTACCAAAGAGACCATGTTATAACAAGCAGAACTGTTTTTTTCCACTTTGGAGTTAGCTGTTGAGGGTAGAATCAGTTTTGTTGTGTGTCCTTGACTGATGAAGCCTTCCAGACAGAAGGCGAAACGTTTTAGCACAACAAAAAAGTTACTGTCCATATGACCTGATGGAAAAATGCTGGATTGTATCCCTGGATAATTCAGCATGGACTTTGTTTTTTCCAACCAGTTTGATTAGACTGTCAACAAGGAAGAGGGTCGTACCAAAGAGACCCTCTTATCACAAGCAGAACTGATTTGTTTCACTTTGGAGTAAGCTGTTGTGAGAAGAATCAGTTTTGTTGTGTGTTTCCTTGACTGATGAAGCCTTCCAGACAGAAGGCGAAAGGTTTCAGAACAACAAAAAAGAAACTGTCCAGATGATCTGACTGAAAAATGTTGGATTGTATACCTGGATTTTTGAGCATGGACTTTGTTGTTTTCAACCAGTTTGACAAGACTGTCAACAAGGAAGAGGGTTGGCAATGGAGGAAGGGGCGTACCAAAGAAACCATGTTGTCACAAGCACGGCTGGTTTGTTCGACTTTGGAGTAAGCTTTTTGGGGGAAGAATCACTTTTATTGTGTGTTTTCTTGACTGATGAAGCCTTTCGGACCGAAGGTGAAAGGTTTCAGCACAAAAAAAAAGAAACTGTCCAGATGACATGACGGAAAAATGTTGTATTGTATACCTGGATTATTGAGCATGGACTTTGTTGTTTTCAACCAGTTTGACAAGACTGTCAAAAAGGAAGAGGGCTGGCAATGGAGGAAGGGGAGTACCAAAGATACCATCTTATCACAAGCAGAACTGGTTTGTTCCACTTTGGAGTAAGCTGTTGGGGGTGGAATCAGTTTTGTTGTTTTTCCTTGACTGATGAAGTGTTTCGGACCGAAGGTGAAACGTTTCAGCACCAAAAAATAAAAGAGACTGTCCAGATGACCTGACTGAAAATCGTTGAATAGTATAACTGGAATATTGAGCATGGACATTTGTTGATTTCAACCAGTTTGACAAGACTGTCAACAAGGATGAGGGCCGGCAATGGAGGAGGGGGCGTACCAAAGACACCATATTATCACAAGCAGAACTGTTTTTTTTCCACTTTGGACTAAGCTGTTGGTGGAAGAATCAGTTTTGTTGTGCGTTTCCTTGACTGATGAAGCATTCAGGATCGAAGGTGAAACGTTTCTGCACAAAAAAAAGTAACTGTCCAGATGACTTGGATGCCTGGATGCCAAGATGGCCGCGCTCAGAGCAGTTGCAGCTTCACAGGCTCCCGGTACCATCCCAGTTTTTAGAAGTGGTCCCCCAGGCGCTGATGGACGGGCTGTACACTGTCTGCTATCCGATAAGCAAAGGTAACCACTGGAAGTAGTGATAAGCACCTTTGCTTGCAGCCTCTCCTCCAAGGGGTCCGGAAGCTTACTTCAGCGCTGTGGTATTACCTGTAGCTGTCTAAAGTAGCCTCATTAAGGCTGCGGTGAGGTGATTCATCCAGAATATTAACGACCTTAAATCCGTGAGTCACACCCTAATCTCACTCTGTTACCTCGAACCTCCAAGCAGCAGGGAATGGATCTTCTGGTCCAGAGAAACTCGCGTTGTGGCCGCTCACCTCTCACTTTAGCGTTGCAATTGTTAACTGTTCTGGTAATTTTTAGGGCCCTGGAAATGGGCACAAGGGTGTTTGTCACTCTGTAGCTAATAAACCTGTCAAAACCTCCTTTATCGGTGTTGTTAAGTGAACCAAGCATTACCATGTTTTTGTTCATTAAGGGTGAAATAATAGTCCAGAATTATTCATTTTGCATTGCTTTAATCAAATAGTTTTAACAGGGAATACAGCATCAGGCACAATTTTATAATGATTAAATTTCATGAGTACATAGGATACACTTCCTTCCCTAAGTGAGGCGATGATTATTATCCGATGAAATCTAAAACTCAAGAGCCCTTGAGGATTTATAGATTCTGCCTTCACATAGACCTTTCACAAATCAAGCCAAAAGATGTTCTCCCTCAACTCCCTCATGAACCAGAAGCACCTTCGAGCAAATCCTAATAATACCCAATTTAATATTCTTGAATTTGTCCTGTACGCTAAATTTCTAATTTGATTAATTAATTTATTTAGACCAGAAGGACAGGGTAGTCCGCTTACCATGATTCTGAGGTGCCTCTCAGAGAATCTTTGTGTCAGTAAACGGCATATTTCCCACTCTCCAGGAGGGAGATACGGGCCTTACCCAAGGACAGGAGCAATCTATGCCAAATTGGAGAATTCAGAGTTTTTTTTGGACGAGCCCGGGTCAAGCTTTTTAGAAGTAAGATCCTTCTTCAGTCTGTTGTTGCAAGTGGAGACCTATTCCAATCCCATTTCAGTAGAAAAAGAAGTAGATCCCCAGCCTTGTCCCAAACCGATATAATCCAACTTCTTTCGGGCGTCTCTGATCCTCTAGCTGCTCTCTGCCGTAGTACCTTCTGTTCAGCTCTTCAACTCAGCCTTCGACTCTGCATTGACCAAGTTTTATTCTGTTCAGTCTGTATTTAAAGACCCTTTTTCCCTCCTCCTCTTAAGGAGGAGTTATGGAAAATTACATCATTTCTTTTCCAGTAACTTCTCTGCTGTTTTGCACCTCAACCGGTTTAGACTAGTTCTCTGGTACTTTCTAGAACTTGTTTTGCTCAAAGATGCGTCATCATGAGATGAGTTGTGTTTGAACTCTATGACTTCTTGTTTTCCTCTACTGCTCGAGGCAGGCCCAGGCTTGTCCTAGGTGGGCCTGTTCAGACATGTTCTCTGTTACATGAGGCCTCTTTAACTTTACCATTTCACAAAGTAAAAGTAAATCACACAATCATACAAAAGATTATACAATTTCTTAAAGATTAATACTTCCATTAATTGATTATTTGTTGATTATTAGTAAAACAGTAAAACAGCTTTGGTTACACATTATCAAAACAGTAAAACACTTTTGGTTACACATTATCATTTTTAGCTGGATTTAAAGCAGGAGTTCAGTCCTTCTGTACTCAGCTGCTGAGGAGAACTTCGATCAGGCTTCACCTTTTATTAAAGCTGGTC
>NW_023618928.1:0-6529 GCF_014905685.2 Nematolebias whitei
GTGTGTGTGTGTGTGTGTGTGTGTGTGTGTGTGTGTGTGTGTGTGTGCGTGCGTGCGTGCGTGCGTGCGTGTGTGTGTGGTAATGAGTGAGTGGGTGGGTGCAGAAAAGGTTGTGGCAGAGAAGACAGAAGTAAAGTCAGAACAACAGATGAGCGAAGAGGAAAAAGACGACAATCTAACAACAATCCACAAGAAGAAGAGGAAGAGGAGGAGCAGGAGGAGCAGGAGGAGGACGCAGAGTGGATGGGAGGAAGGAGCCAGAGGGCAGGACAGCGACTGAAAGGTGAGGAAGACGAGTGATGAAAACTTCACTTGAACGATGAGTTTGAAAAGGAGAGCAGGAAGTCAGGACATCTACAAAGTAAAAGTCTGTGATGACCCTCCTTCATTTATCTAGATTTTTTTTTTTAACTATGAAAAGTCTTTTAGTTTAATTTTTGAATGACATCACTACTTTATTTAAAATAACGTTTATTTTTTAAATAGCCTGAGATTTACAGTAATTCTGATTAAACTCTTGAGCCATTAGGCCGCATGTTGAGGTTAAATATGTGGCTAGCTATGTTTTAAATTAGAGGTAGATAACTGGTTTTATAGAGGTTTCTATGATCTCGAGTTACTCAAATCCCAAGGTATTTAATTTTTTAACTAATTTTAAAGGGAACGGGTCAAAGATTTTCTTTTCTATGGAGGTCGCAGGCGTCAGTTCGCTCTGTTGGACCCTATGACCAGATACTCTCCAGAATTCTTGAAGCAAGTTAATTAATTCAGAGACACTTGTACGGGGGTCTGATATATATAAAAGCATGTCGTCTGCATATAAAGAGACTTTGTGTTCTGTACCTAGTCGGTTTATCCTCTTGATGGAGTTCTGCCTTAAAGCCAGTGGTTCCATTGTCAACTCAAATAGAAGTGGTGAGAGTGGACACCCCCGTCTCGTGCCCCGCTGCAGTTTAAATACGAAGAGATGTTACAGTTGGTGCAGAGCGCCGCCGGTATATATCAGATCATGATATAAGTTTGGGACCAAATTTAAATAAGTTTAAAGTCTCTAAGAGGTAATCCCACTCCACCCGGTCAAATGCTTTGTACACATCTAATGGCACGGTGACCTCATCACAGGTGTGTTCAGGTGGGCTGGGAGTGTACAGCACATCAAGCCTAACGCTGAAGAAAGCCTGACGGCTTTTAACAAACCCAGTGTGACCAGGCGAGACAGTAGTGTCTCACGCTCCAGTCATTTTGCCAGGACCTTTGCAAAGACGTAACATCAGTATTTAAAAGCGAGATGTGTCTTTATGAGCCACAGTTTAGAGGGTCTTCATCTGTTATCAGTCAGTGAGATGCTTGATGCTCATGCATGATGCATGGACAGGGGCAACGTGTGCGCAGTGACTCCTCAAACACAGAGCTCAATCAGGGCTAGAGTACACTTGAAAATGTATTTAAAAACTCAGATGGGAAACCGGCTGGTCCAGGGGATTTCCCATTTTTGTATATTGTTGATTGCAGAGTTAATCTCAGCCACAGAGAACTCATTCTCCAGGTCTTCAGTGAGAACAGGAGTCGCTGAAAGAAACTCAAGATTTTCAAAAACATCCTCCATGTCCCATACGCCAGCTGTTGACTCAGTCGTGTACAATGGCTGATAAAATTTACTAAAACATATTAATTTCAGTGTTATCGTGATGTGCAGCTCCCTCTTCATTGTTTATTGGTCGACTGTCGCCGCAGCTGATGTGCAAGCAGGCGCCCAGCTTTTTCATCGTGTTCGTAAGAACCCCGTCTAGATTTAGAGATTAATACTCTGCCTGCCGCGTGCACAAAGTGTTCAGTTCAGTTTGAAGTGATAAATGTTTTTTCATTAGATTCTGTGAGGAGTGGCTACGTTCTCTGTCTAACTGCAGCATCTCATCCGTTATCTGTTCTAGCCACGCCCACCCCTTTTTGTTGTTTGCGCAGTAAGAAATGATGTGACCCCTCAGGTAGGCCTTTAATGCCTCCCACACAGTAGAAGGTGGCGTTCCTGGAGTTCAGTTAACTTGGAGGAAAAATTCAGTTCCACATGTAAGTGACGGTCCTGATGTTTCTTTGAATTATTTTAATCTGCTTCCATCCCCGCCGCTCGCACCTGGAATAATGTTTCCTTTGATGTACAGTAGTCCCTCGTTTATCGCAGGGGATCCGTACCCCGAAGACCCGCGATAAGTGAAAAGCCGCAAAGTAGAAATAGTAGTACAAGTAGTAAGTAGTGGTATATTTTAATATAAATATATATATATGTATGAATGTATATAAAGGTGTTTTAAACCCTTCCCACACTATTACAATAAACAATGTTTCTAAACTCTAAACGCTCTAAAAGAGCACAGAGTACCATGATTTCAGCTCTCTGCCTCCTGTGTTCTTGGCCACACCCACTTCTCTGCTCTGCATGGAGAACAGCTGATCAGCTGCAGCAGGAAGTTTTTCCTGCAGTGTGGGCTGCACAGAGGTGCAGCAGGTGCTAAATAATTTAAAATGATTTATTGTAAATAATAATTCCATGCCGATGGTGCGGCTCATCCATCAATCAGCCAGTTGTGTGGCATGTCCAATCTTATTTTGAAAAACCGTGATAGAGCGATTCCACGAAAAATGAACCGTGAAATAGTGAGGAACTACTGCACACCACTGCTCTTTTGGGGTCGACAAAAACCCCGTCCTTCCCTCTGTACGTGACCCTGAGTCTCGCAGGGAAAAGGAGGCCATATTTTACCCCGACTCGTTCCGCAGGAGCCGCTTCACCTCGGTGAATGCTGCTCGTGATCTTGCCACCTGTGTGGAGCGGTCAGCCGAGATGAACACGGCCGACCCTTTGAAATTTATCCGACCGCCGCTGCAGAGTCTCCACACGTTCCCGACGGTAACGGAGCTTGGCCACGACCACTCCGGGTCTCCCATCCGAGCTGCCCCTGGCCGGTGTCCGGTACACGAAGTCTATCAGCGGTGGTTTATCCAGTTTTAGGACTTCCGTTAGCATGTTAGCAATCACAGTGGGTGAACCCGCCGACTCGGGAAGTCCAATAATCCTAATGGTATCGCGTCTGGTTTGCCCTCTACGGCTTCGGACTGGTTTTTTAGCCCATCAGTTTCGGTCCTCAGCTCCACCGCTGTTGAACGCAGCTATTCCAGTTCGTCCGAGTGGGAAGACGAGCAGTGTTTGAGTTCCAAATTAGCAGACCCTGCCCGGTCGATCTCCGCCCTGAGAGACGCAGCGGCGTTCGTCAGCTCGGCCCGAACCTCCAACAATTCACTCTTGATGAAGTCAAAATGTTCGGTCAGAGCTGCTCCCAGTTCTTTGTGAATCATTGCAACACCGGCTCTTACTGAGGCCAGGAGGTCTGACCCCAGAGCCGAGTCGTCTCGCCCTCCGAAGCCGCCGCCTCTCCGGCGTCTCTCACACGGCAGGCCGAAGCGCTAGCATTAGCATTAGCGATATGTAGCTGTGGAGACGATGGAAAACTTTAGATTGTTTGTGCTTAGAGGCCACATCACCAGCTTGTTGGTCCAGTACTGCGGCGACACTGGTCTCGGAAACAGAATCCAGCCCAAAGGAAGCGAGAGTGCCGTTATAAAAATTAGTTTTCCATCAGGCCTGACGGGAACGCTCCGAGACGCAGCCTACATCATCGGCGCCATCTTGAGTGTCTTCGGGTGAACCTACTTTTAGTTTTAGCTAACCTATTAATAACACTTTAACATTTTGATACTTTTAGCTTTGAGTTAGCCTGTTGTTAATTTTGGTTTGGGGCTAACCATTTGACACTGTTAAATAATCTTTTTCTGCTTTAGCTACTTATCTGCTTCTTTGAGCTTTAACATGTCCATGTCCCCTCCTTCAGCAGTTGTCCTTCAGTGCTCGGCGTCCACAGCGGGTCTGAGTGTTTTACAGTGATAGTCTTTAGTTTTCATGTCTGAGCTGCGTTCTGTTCTCTTGTTTGACACGAATGATTCATGAGCAGCCGCAGCGGTACTAATCCACGCCTGCAGCATCTCTTTCCACTCCTTCACCCATTCAATCTGTCGCTTCCTGCAGGTTTCTCCACCTGAATCAGGTTCATAACGACCAGAAAAACAAGACAAGTCTGTTCCTGCTGCTGTTTTCTTTTTCTCTTCTCTCTCTTTCCTCTCGTTCTCCACGTTACTATCACTTTCTCTCTCTTCACTTGTTTCTTCTTGCCCCTGGTTTCACAGTAACTTTTAATCCAGGAAGGCGAGACGGACTGGGGCTGAGTTTACTCTTTCTGCTGTTAGTTGGTAATCCTCCTGGTAGTCAGCTGGTGGGTTAGTTAGTGGGTCAGGTGAGTGAGCAGAGCGAGTTCAGGGAGGTCAGTCATGCTGAAGCCGAGCTGGAGACGATCAGGAGGATTAAATGAAGTAAAAGCAGAACGACATGACTGTAGGAACCCCGGTAAGACTCTAAATGTTCTTTATTACAGCAGTTTGTTGATCTGATGAGCAGTTTGTGATTTAAATCATGATTATTAGTTATACAAACAGCTGTAAGGAGCAGGATGTAAACACACAGTTTGTGTCAGGGCTGTCAGATAGAACATTATGAAATATTCTACTGTTACTTTGAAATTATCCTATTTTGACCCAGACTATAGTAACGGTATGTGTACATGTGTGTGTGTGCGTGTGTGTGTGGGGGGTCACCTTAATTGTCCCACAAGGCCAGGGTGGGGGGGGGATGAGGTCTGTGCTGTGGTTGGAGAGCACACTCACATGAGAGGAGGGGGGTCGCGTGCCTTGCAACCAGTCTGGCTGGTCAGATGGGATTTCTTTTTTCTTTTGAACATTTTTTGGTGCACAAAAATACAAAAACTGTCACAAATTTGGACATTTTAAAAACAATTATTGTGTATTGCAAAAACCCACCACTTTATAAATACAATAAATGTCATACATCTGGCACTGGTTTGCATTTTAATCCAAATGTTGGTTGAATTGAAATGCAGCCTGCAGCGCCCCTGGTGGCAGCAGTTGGAACTACAGCCTCCAATGTGAATTCTGTTCCGGTCCTTTATGTTGTTTGTTTGTGTCACTTGTTTTTATAATTGATTTTTATGTGCAGTTATAACCTAAAAACAATATAATATAATCATTAAAATAAATCTAAATAGTGTTTTTTTTTCTATAAAAAATTACTGTTGCGCTGCCTGAAAGGGCAAGAACGCAAAAACAGGAAAATATACACAGGAAAATGGATTAAAGAAAAAAATGGGTCATTAAAATAAAACAAACAATAAGATATAACCTGGGAACTCAAATAGTCCAATACAATGACAAAAATGGACAGCCCTGGGCATGATCCTTATAGTTCTGGCGGATGACCCGGAGACCATCCAAATAGGAGGAAGAGTTCAGACAGATGGCCTAAAAGATACCGCGACATGTGGGCATTGTGTTGAGCCTGCGTCTTTCTGGTCCCAAGTTGGCTGCCCTACCTCGACATCACAGCGGCCACAACTGGTGTGATAGCATCCAAACAAGATTACAAGAAAAACAACTGGACTTCTGTTTTGTAGCTGAAGACGTTTCACTTCTCATCCGAGGAACTTTCTTAACACATAAGAGGAGGAGGTCTCAGATTTCAGCTTTCAAAAACGTATAATGCACCTTTAGGCCTGATACCCAGCCATTTTCACACCTGTCAGGAATTTTAACCGTGAGACCAGAGTGGCCCGTCTGTGAATCAAACTAAGGTTGTTTTCACACTTGATAGTCCGGTAGACTCGGTTCAATTGGGGATCAAAATTCAAATTTGTCTTGAACTTTTTTGAATTCATGTGATCAGTAATGCAGTGCGACTTCGCTGTGGCGACCCCTGACGAAGGGATCAGCCGATAGAAGAAGAAGTAATGCAGCGTGCTGCTCCCTCTGTGTCCTCCACATGTGGATCTAGCAGTTCATTCCAGTCTGTTGTGTTGAAGAAGTCCTTGAGAGCTTCTTCCACCTCAGGAGACCAAACTCAGAATGAGCACGTGATGATGGGCTGTCTCAGTCAGTACCACTGGTTTGTACAGAAGCTGTAGGAGAACCAGATAGTGGTCAGATTTTCCCAGTGGGGTTGCCCTGTTCCCTCAGATTAGCATACAACAGCTCAGTAGTTGGGTTGTTCCTGGTGGGGCAGTCCACAAACTGGTGAAAAGACGTGAGTGTGGAGTCCAGTGTCACATGGTTAAAGTCCCCAGAACTTACAAAGAAAGCCTCGGGGTGTTGTGATTGTAGCGCTGCAGTGGTGGGGTGAATGACGTCACACGCCACCTGTACGTCCGCCCCCGGGGAGTGTAAACAGGTAAAAATGGTGTGTGAGAACTCGGGCAGGAGGTGGAACACCTGGAGAGCTGGTGCAAAGAGAATAACCTTCACATCAATGTGAAGAAGATGAAGGAGATGACTGTGGACTTCAGAAGGAACAAACACACCTACACCCCAGAATACAATAGTCCCTCACTACTTCGCAGTTCATTTATCTTGGACT
>NW_023618928.1:11529-19802 GCF_014905685.2 Nematolebias whitei
GTCTGATTAATATATATGTTTTTCATTGAATCTAATAATGAGGACGACGACTTGAGGGTTGAAATATTTCACTGGTAACTTTTTGTAAAACTGTAGGAAATAAATTAAAATGGAACCCAGTGCACATCTGGCTCAGGGCTTCATACAGTTCTGGGTCTGCTTCCAGAGGGAGGTGTCACCCGACTCCTCTGGATGAGGAGGAGCAGCAGCTCTACTCCGAGCTCCTCCCGGATGAAGGAGCTCCTCAGCTGATCTCTGAGGCTGAGCCCGGATCGTGTCGGCCACTCGGGTCCAGGATCTGCTCGTCTCGGTCCTGATACCTCCTGACCAGAGCTTTGCTCTTCTGCTCAGCTCCTCCTTCACAACAACAGCCCGGAGCAACATCCTCATTACTGCAGACTCAGAGGGTCCCAAAGCAGATCTCATTAAAAGGGGTGGCACCTTTGCACACCTGCTGTTAATCCATCAATTTATCTTAATTTTCACAACAATGCTGAAAAAACTATTGACAACAAAAGTTGTTCCTTGTTTTACAGATTGTTGACAACGAGGAAAAACATAATTAATAAACAGGATAATCAGTTTATTGTGCTCGTGTTTTTGTCTTCTCTTCTTTAATTCATTTAAACTCTTTCTCTTTTTCCCGCTCATCTGTTTTTGTTTATTGCATCATTTTGTATCTTTGTCATCACGGTCGCCTTATGCAGTAATAAAATAAACTTTAACCGTTGTACAAAGTATCACTGGTGGTACTCAGGATTAGAAGACATTTTGGATTCTTAACTATTTACAAGTTAAAATATTAAATAGAAAATAAAGGCGTATCATTTGTATCTTTATTAAAATATAAATAAACTGAAGACTTGTGGAGAATGAAGCTGTTGGTTTCATCCGTGTGGTTTATTTATTTGATCTTGATCTTTTATTTTCAGTTGTAATATTCTTTTAAATCGTTTTTATTTGATTAATCACTTGAAGAAAATGCAGATTCAGTGTGTGCTGACGGACCTTCAGCAGACTGTGGTGTCGTAGCAAACATCAAAATAAAACCGCTCGTCTGTTGTCGCTGCAGCCTGGTGCTGAGATGAGCTGCTGAGACGATCCAGAACCACAACTGAGACAGAGAGGCTCAGGATGTTCACCTCAGTGGTTCAGTCCACCTCCGTACCTGCAGAGGAGCCAGTGACCCCGCCACCGTTAACCTCGCCTCCTCGCAAAACATCGGTCCGCCTCCAGGAGAGGTCAGTGCTGACCCTTAAAACTACATTCAGCTACCGACCCAGAACCTCGACTGTAACCCAACAAAGTTAAGTCAGGTCCTCTGGACGGTTTCTTTCTTTCTTTCTTTTTTTAACGTTTAGTCCTTCATCCAAAGGACTTCATCAGTCCAAGGAGTCACAAAGCTTCTTGGTTGCTTTGTTGTGGCTCCTCAGACTGATGAAGTCTTTTGGATGAAGGGTGAAATGTTAAAAAAAAAAAAAATCCAGAGGACCTGACTTAACTTTTCTGGATTTGTTTTACTTGGTTTTACTTGGATTATTGAGCATGAACTTTGATGTCTTGACAATAACACATTTCGTAATGACTTGGTTCAATTCACTTTATTTCTGTAGCTCCAAGTCCCAACAGAAGCTGCCGCAGGGCACTGAACAAAAACATTCACAGACATAAAAAAGACACTTAGTAAAACAACAAAGTCCATACTCAATAATCCAGGTATACAATCCAACATCTTTCAGTCAGGTCATCTGGACAGTTTCTTTTTTTTTTGTTGTGCTGGAACGTTTCGCCGTCCATCCAGAAGGCTTCATAAGTCAAGGAAACACACAAAACAAAACGGATTCTTCCCCCAACAGCTTACTCCAAAGTGGAACAAACCAGTTCTGCTAGTGATAAGATGGTCTCTTTGGTACGCCCCCTCCTCCATTGCCAGCCCTCTTTCTTGTTGACAGTCTTGTCAAACTGGTTGAAAACAACAAAGTCCATGCTCAATAATCCAGGTATACAATCCAACATCTTTCAGTCAGGTCATTTCAACCAGTTTGACAAGACTGTCAACAAGGAAGAGGGCTGGCAATGGAGGAGGGGGCGTACCAAAGAGACCATCTTATCACTAGCAGAACTGGTTTGTTCCACTTTGAAGTAAGCTGTTGGGGGAAGAATCAGTTTTGTTTTGTGTTTCCTTGACTTATGAAGCCTTCTGGATCGAAGGCAAAACGTTTCAGCACAAAAAAAAAAGAAACCGTCAGATGACCTGACTGAAAAATGTTGGACACTTCGTAAAAGTTCTTTATCAATGGAAGGAAGCCAACAGAGTGTGTTGAATGTTCACTTCATCACAGTCTCCAGGAGTACTTTCTATAGTCCTGGTGTACTTTCTATAGTTCAGGTGTACTTTCTATAGTCCAGGAGTACTTTTTATAGTCCAGGAGTACTTTCTATAGTCCAGGTGAACTTTCTATAGTCCAGGTGAACTTTCTGTAGTCCAAGTGTACTTTCTATAGTCCAGGAGTACTTTTTATAGTCCAGATGATCTTTCTATAGTCCAGATGATCTTTCTATAAGAGGAAATACAAAAAACATGTTTAGATATAAATAATTACAAACTGGTAGAGTAGAGCAGGTAAAGACAGCAGCAGCGAGAGGACATGTGGTCAGTTTGTCCTCCAGCAGTCTAAGCCTATAGCAGCAGAACTAAGGGATAGCTCAGGAAACTCAAGCCGTCCCTAACTATAGGATTTATCAAAAAGTAAAATCTTGAAACTGGACAATGTGTCAGCCTCATGGACAGAAACTGGAAGTTGGTTCCACAAGAGAGGAGCCTGAGAACTGAAAGATCTTCCTCCCATTCTGCTTTTGTAAACTCTAGGAACCACAAGTAAACCTGCAGTCTGAGAGCGAAGTGCTCTGTTAGGAAAATATGGAACAATAAGATCTGTAGATGGAGCTAGGTTGTTGAGAGCTTTGTAGGTTATAAAGTAAGATTTTGAATTAAATTCTGGACTTGACAGGGAGCCAGCGGTTCTGTTGAGTCTGAAGAAATCCAGTGACAACTCTTGATTTATGAAGTGACTCGTTAACAAGACGCTGAATCTGAAGCTAATTGATTAAATGGGAGTTTACTTTGTAATTTGATTCACTTTGAATTATTGTAAACAGAAGTGAATTTTTTATCTCGCCATATTAATCTGAAACAAATTCAATCAGGATTCAATTGGAATGGATGTAAAGGGAATACTGAATACTGAACTGAATTATAAAACACCTGAATTAAAATGGATAGAATTGTAATAAAACTAGATTGAAATAAAATTTGACTGTGATGAACCAACACTATAGTAATAAATGAATTTAATGGAACAGAGATTAATTGAAAATATTTTAGTGGAATTTAATAAAAATCTTGAAGTAATATAAATTTTGAATTTAAATGGTTGTCCTTGTGTTTGAGTTGAAAACAGTTTTTTTTAATTAAATTGTATTTAAACTGGTGATAAAAGAATGAATTTGAATTTAACTTTTTGTACCTGAATTTATTTACGAACATGTTTTCTGTGCGAGTTGGTGCTTCACTGATAAATGAGTGGAATTTAATTTTAAAAAATAGATAAAAGATTATTATTAAATAAAATTAACAGGGATTGAACAATAATGATTAAATTACTTTTTTTAAATTACACCGAATTGAAGCATTTAACTGGAAAAATAAACCTAAAATAAAATTTTAAAAAAACTTTTCAAAGATTTTTTTACTTTTATAAAATGGTCAAAATAATTTTTTTCTGAAAACTTTTGTATTTGTAGGCGGGGTTCGAATCTGTCGCTGCTACTGGACGTAAGCACTTTGGGGGCGGAGACTGTTTGTTCTGTCTCCACCCCTAAGGAGGTGTGGCTCCAGCTGTTACACACCTCCTCCCGACCGCTCACGCACGCTCAGCTACAGGAAGCTGCGAGGGACACAAACACGCTGAACGCAGAGTATCAGGTGCAGCTTTAATTCATTTCTGATTTTATTTATTGTTAATTTAATGAAATATTTCAAGCAGACGTAAAATCGTTGTATCTTATGAAAGGTTGGTTCCTGTACTGCTCGCATTCATTTTTAAAAATGTTTTTCTTATTTATTCTGCTAGTTTGACTTTGTTTTAAGATTTGGTGCTTCAGCAAATAACACAGGGTCTGAGTTATCTTTATTTGTTGTTAACATCTGGAAGAAATGCTCTTTCATGTAAATATAAGAATGCATATTGGGACTTTATTTTACTGTTCACTAAAAGAAGAGGTCTTAGGTTGAATAAATACTTCTGTTTTTACAACCAACCTGTTTCTGCAGACTTTCTGCTGATTTAGCTGTTCGTGCATCAAAAAAGTGTTCGGCTCGTTCAGGAGACGGGTGCTGTGACCTTTTATCACTTTTACAGTTTTCTAAATGTTTAACTTGCCAGGAGTTTCCCCACAGAATCAGAGACTCTTCAGTTCCATTGAAACATCTTTCTCTTTCAATTCTGCTTTAGCTGCTGTTTTTGTCTTCTTATGCTACTCCTAGCTTTTGGCTACCATTCCGCTACATTCGGCTGTTTTGACTCCTTTCTGACTACTTTTAGCATTTCTTGTGTTATTTTATAATTTTAGTTTTTAGCTTTCATACCGCCTTTTGAGAATTTCAGTTTCTAGCTTTTGGTAGTTTTGACTTTTATCTACACTTTACCTCTTTTTTTATCTTTTTTGCTACATTTGTCTTTTACCTAGCATTTAGTTACATTTTTTATGCTCTCTTTTCTTGTTTTTAGCTGATGTTCAGCACTTTGTTTCAGCTGTGGCTGTGTTAAAGCGCTTTATAAATAAAGTTGATGATGATGATTTTTTTCAATGATGTTATGGTACTTTTAGCTTTTAGCTAGCATTTTGCTTTGTGTGACTTTTAGCTAGTGTTTTAGTTCCTTTAGCTAGTGGGCTTCTTTATTTAGCTTTTATAAATGCTCTGCTTTCTTTAGCTATTAGCAAATGTTCTTATTTAGCTTTTAGCTAGTGACCTGCTTCGGTTTGCTTTAAGAATTTAGTTTCAGCTTCAGCTAATTTCAGCTGTCACTCAGCTCTCAGCGTTCGCTGCATAATTATAGAAAGAAATCTCATTAGTTTTAAAAAATGTTATTTTACACAAAAGAAAATCCAGATTTCATGAAGCTATGAGACAAAGCGTATTCCTGAGTCATGTCAGTCTAAATGCACTTTGTAAATTAATTAATGGTCAGAGACGGTCATATCCTGGAAGGTGTGTTTGTTTTGTCACCCGGCGTGTCCCTCTGGTCTCATCAGAAAATCCCTCCGAACTTCGTGAACGCTGCAGAACTGGATGTTCCAGGACACACCATGAAAGACCGATATAAAACCATCCTCCCCAGTAAGTGTCCCACCAGATTCTCTGCAGAGAAGTTGTTTGTTTGTCTTATTTATTGTTGTGGTTTGTTTGTTTGTTTTCCTCACTCGCTCTCGAGCGAGACTGATGCTCTCCTTCCCTCTCCCGTCTTCCTCCTGCTTTTTTGCTCTCCGTCTTGTATGCCGGAGCTTCTGTTTACACATCTTCCGAATCGGAAAACACCGTCATGGATCTGGTCAGCTGGACTTTCAATGCAACTGATAATTTTTCAACCAGCGACAGGGTGCTGGAGAACCCTCATGCTCCGCTGAGAGGCACATGGCTGGGTACGCCATGGGGGGAGTGGAAGCTGACGGGCCTTTCCGCGTTGTCTCAGGAAGATGCCGAAGATGTTTATATCACTGAACTTATGATAGCAGGGTTTCTGCTTTTTGGCACCGTCGGATACCTTTGTTATCGGCTATTAAGGAAGACGGCGGCAGCAGTTTGGGCCGTGGCAAAGCTGCCGACCTTATGTGAAGGATTCGTTTGTGCTTCGAGCGCTCAGACTCAGCTGATTTATGAGCTCAACCGTAATGTGGAAGCGATTTATGAGAATCGCAGGCCGCTTGCAGCTTCTGAAACTCGCCAGCAGTTGGGGCTGATCTTGGAGGAAGCTGATAAGCACGGACCAGTAGAATGACCACAAATCTGTCCATTTCGGATTTGGAAAGTACCAGCAGGACTCAAGGCCGACGAGAAACAACAGTCTGCCTGCACAAAAACAACTGTGGCTTATCTGAATCTGACTCCTCCGTTCAGCCTTTAAGAAGGCCAACTTATCAAATTTCTCATTGGATGTGTGTAAACTAAGAAGGCTCTGCTCCATCCATCCCCCGCACAACCCCCCCACCCCTGAGAACTTCTGTGCAGGCTTATCAGAGCTGTACCGGCTGACACCAACATCTTATCAGGACTATGGTGCTATCTGGAAGTGCTTCATGAACAAATATCACCGTCATGTCGTCATATGCATATGTAATGTGTCTATACATGTGTTTGCTGGTAATAATAATAATAATAACTTAATAATGCACTTTACATTCACAGTGGATGTCAAACAGTGAGTGAACATCAGATAACATCAAGATAAAAAGCAACAGAGGAGGAACAACCAGGAGGATAACGCCTCAGAAAGATCACATCAAAAACTTAAAATGCACAAAATGCAGATAAAATACTCAAATAAGAACTATGGGCCAATAAAAAACAAAAGTGTAATTCAATCAATTAAAAAAATGGGTAAAAAGTAGTTTTTTGATGTCTTAAATTGTGTCCTGACAAAGACGAGGTGTGAAGAGATCTTTTTTAATCCATATCCTCTCCTCGTGGCCTTTCCCCCGTTCTATCTAAAGAATAATGGGCCGTGCTCCTAGGAGCTGCAGCCACGTGCACTCTGCCCATCCTTCACACGACTGTACAGAATATAATCTCGCTGTACTTCAGTGCAACGACAATAAAGTTTGTTCTGATTCTGATTCCATTTGCTGTTTAGACCCAGAGAGCCGAGTGATCCTGCAGAGCCCAGAAGAAGAACCTGGACCAGACCGCTACATCAACGCCAACTACATCAGGGTCAGAGTCTCACAAGCTCTACAGAGATGAACGGTTTATTGTTCCTAATCTGAACCAAAATCAGACACTGGTGAAAACGTTCAACAAGTTTAAACCCTGCTGGAGTTTCAGATTCGTTTCTGAGTCAGAACCTTTTTGTCCTCCTTGTAGTCGCTGTTTTTCTCAGCCGTTAGTTTTAAATTAACTTTGTGTTCAGAAAAATGTAAAAACCTTTTAATACAAGATGGTTCAGCATCACAACTACCACTAATCAACAACCAAGAATTAATGATCAAACTCTGCTTTATCATCTTAAATCAAGAAAAACAGGAAGTCATAATGCAAGGGCTGCTGGGACATTGTGTTTAGCTCCGCCCCAACACCTTACAGTGCGAGTTAAACAGGACGATTCATTTCAAGTTAAATTTGAGGGGAGGAATGTCAAATTGCAATAAAAATGTGCAGTTAATTACAAATCTTAAATGCTTTTTTATGGCTAACTGAAAATTTAAAACATACACGTCGAGTTTTTAGGAGCAACAAAATGTCAATATAAGCATCTTCTATGAATACTGAAATTCAAAATGGGCAGAAAACGTCTTCTGTAAAGATAAATATTGGTTTGAGCTCTATGGAACTAAATTAAAGCAGAGAATAGAAGTCTGAACACTCATCCTTGTGGAACTCCAGCTGGACAAAAGTGACATTTTTCCTGTTCGAGTTTGTCCATCATGCAGATTTTATAGAAAAGTTATGAAATCGTGCAAAGTTCAGAACACTTCCTGCACGTATTCTAGGATTATTTTTTTTTAAATAAACATCTAGTGTTTGTCAGTAAAAACTTAATTAAAAGCGTCTTCAGGACCAGCTGAAATTCAGTATTAGCAGAAACTGTCGGCTGTGGTCGGGATGGCTGCAGAGGTTCAGGTGAAATTAGTCTGACGCTGATGCACAGAACATTTCCTTTAAGGTTTTATTAAACAGAAGACGCTGGTGGAGTGACGGCGTTATCGCCCAGCGTGGGCGTCCTCTCATTTGTGTATTTCTGTGTGTGTTAGCGTGTGTGTGTTAGCGTGTGTGTGTTAGCGTGTGTGTGCGTCAGACAGCTAAACAAACAGAAACTGTGGTACGATCTGTCTGTTTGTCGACATGGGAGTCTGACAACCAGGAAAACCACAGGAAATGAAAGAGGAAGTGACTTGTCCCTGAGTCACCCCCTCCTCTGCTGCGGCCCACGCATCCCTCAACCTTCAGCAGTGTGTGTGTGTGTGTGTGTGTGTGTGTGTGTGTGTGTGTGTGTGTG
>NW_023618929.1:0-571 GCF_014905685.2 Nematolebias whitei
TCCCAGAAATGGAATGCCTAGTTCAAAATCATGAAAGTCAGTTGAAATCAACCATCCTAGCATAGTGTTTTTTTGGATCAGCACCTCATCCATGCCTGTGTTACACACAGCAATAGATGTGGTCCTGGAGTCAAGACTCACCTGGTTCGTGGCTTCCACGGACAGTCCCAAGTTGAAAAATGCAGGAGAGGGTTGAAAATATGCCTGTTTATGGCTAATAGCTTGTCCAGCTATTATGTGGATTCGCACCATTAGGTTAATCACCTGAGGTGGTACTGTGGTGTCTTGGTTGCTAGCAACCTGGCAGGCCTCTGGAATGGTCTGCCCAGCCTTAAGGCTCGCTGTGTCTAGCACAGGAAGATCCTTTGTGGCTGGTTTGAGGGACCACAGCACCTTGTTGATGGTGTCCACATGGACACCCAACCTTACCAAAATGTCAGAGCCTATGTAGGATGCATGTGGTAAGTTTTGGATAACGAGAAACGGGTGAACCAGTTCTCGTTGATTCCAGTTCAGTTTTAGGTTAATGACTCCTTCTGCGGTCATTACCTGTGAACTATTGGGAACTAAT
>NW_023618929.1:671-15678 GCF_014905685.2 Nematolebias whitei
CTGAACTGGAATCAACGAGAACTGGTTCACCCGTTTCTCGTTGATTCCAGTTCAGTTTTAGGTTAATGACTCCTTCTGCGGTCATTACCTGTGAACTATTGGGAACTAATGGAAAGCGGAAAGCTTTTTTAATTAGTTCTAGACCAACGTGTTTGTGAACCAAGGTTTCGTAGAAAGCTCGGTTAATTGCTGATTTATCTGTCCACAGAGACAGTACAGCATCGTTGGTGTGGGACCCTTGGATCTCTACACCCTTAACTACCAGTGGTAGGTAGTGTTTGGTGGACTCTGGCTGTTCCAGCTCACAGAGGAGGCTGTCTTGTTGAGTCAGAGTTTGGACCACTTGGGTTTCTTTGGTTTCACATGGTGTCAGAGGAGTACTCACCGGGCTCGTGTCCTCGGCTGAGGAGTCCTTTGTGCCTTCCGCGGTACCTGCTGTTGGGCAGTCTGTGTCACACTCCGGAGGCGTTTCTATTGGCAGTGGTTTGCTCACTGTTGTCCACATTGTTTGATCACCATAATCTATAATCGCGTTAAAGCGATTTATAAAATCCTGGCCAACCAAAAATGGGAATGAGTCAACATGGGTCACGTGTACCGGGTGGTACAGTGTCATATTGCCAATCTGCATGTGAACCATTGCTATAGCTGTCAGGGTTGTTTTCATTTCTGAGAGACCCTGCATTTCTATAGCACAATCAGATAGAGGTATTATCCTGTTTTTCTCGGCTGCGGCTGTCCTCAGCTCCTCGAACAGTTTAGCTGACATAATTGTTATGTCTGCCCCACCGTCCAAGAGTGCTTCGTGTGTGAGGACACCTTCGAGTGTTACTGACAGGTACGCCTTTTTGGCGGCCCCCTTTCTGATAAAGTTACACAGAAACCTCTTGGGTTTTTTCTGACGCTTCTTCATGCGTTCAGAAATGCTTGTGTAATCTTGGTTTGTCTGAACCGTCAGCACAGCTGTAGCTGTTTCTGCGTGTTCAGCTTGCGATGACTGGTCATCGTTTGTGTGTGTGATTACCCCCCTTTCATCCGATGAGGGGTTGTTTGAGGCAACAACAGCAACGTCTTGGTGTGTTTCACCGACATCTGTAGTGTTGTCATTCGCGCCCAGAGATGCTGTAGTGAGTACCTCACTGCATAGTGCTTTTGGTCGGCTTCCCTTGTCAGTGTGTTTCAAATCTTCTAACATTTCACGCAATTTTTCTGTCTCTTCCGAGCTCAGAGGTGGAGGGCCTTTTTTCTGGGATTTTTGTGATTTTTTCGCCTCTGGACGTTTCGTCCGAGGTGGGGGGCGGGTAGGTACGTCTTTTTGGGGTTCCTCTCGGTTCCCATTTTTTTGCGTCCTCCGCTGGTCCCATTTACGATAATCACGTTCGTCCTCTGAAGGAGGAGCCTTTTTGTCCCAGCGTGCACCTTCATGATGCGGTTTGTTAGTCTGAAAATACTGCCTTTTTTCTCCCTTTTTAGGAGGGGGTGGCGATGCACGCCTTCCTTCTAATTCTAGGGAGTGGGGTTTAACCTTTACACCAGGAAACACTTCTATGGGCGTCTTGGCATGACAACGTGCCTCAAACACGTTCACAGCGTACTGTTTAATCTCACTGATGGATTTTTCTCTGTAATTTGCCATCATTTGCACTGACGTTTGAATGTCAGGATGGAGATTTTTGCTGAAAACAAATTTAAAACCTTCTTCTTCCTCCATTCCGGTTTCATTTCTGCTACCAAAATAAGCTTGGAAGATTCTTTTGTAATAAACTTTTGGATGTTCATTCTTGCCCTGCGTGACCTTGTCTGCGGCTGGATACCCAGCAGGTCCTGCGCAGGAGTCGTACTCTTTGATCAGAGCTTCACACAGAAGTTTGTAATCCCTTCTCGTTGCATCTGGTAGACGCTCGATGAAGGTAAACACCTCTCTGTCCGAAGTGAGTCGTATCAGACTGATTTTATCTTCTACCGTAGCGTTTGGATAAGCTCTCAATCTGAAATCCAGATCTCTGAGGTACGCTTTTGTTCCAGCGGAGCCCAACGGTTCAGGGATGAAACGTTGTACATATTTTGAGATTTTTTGCAAGTCATCCATTGATGGAGAAGATATCAATGGTCTCACATGCGTGATCAGTTGTGGGGGTGTTGCTCTGCCCGTTTGTGTAGGTGTTTGGATGGGTCTAAAAGCACCGGGTGAGTAAAGAGGTCGTTGAGTAATTGGTGTATTAGTCCGACTTTGTTCAAGGTCTGGTTTGGATTCCAGGTCACCTTGCCCAACATTCTGACCTTTTTCTATTGCTGCTATTAGTTTCGCCTCACATTTTTTTAAATGTTCCTGGGATGTACAGTAGTCACCTTCTAAGCGCATATGTAGCTTTTGTAGATTTTGTTTATCTATTTTGCATTGTTCCAGTTCAGTTTTTGCAAGCTGCAACTGTTGTTGTAGCACATCGTTATCTGCACACGTGGCTTTGTACTGACGGTCTATTTCTTTAATCTTTTCATAAGATTTTGCTTCTAGTGACGCCTGCATTTCTGAGAGATCCCTCTCATGTGTTTTAGACATCCAGTCAAGGCGTTCCGACCGTTCATCCAATTCAGCTTTTAGAAGCAGAGAGATTTTTGCTAACCGTTCAAGGCTAAGCTTTTTACTCTCTGTGTTTAATGTTCCTGCGGCCAAACTTTTCAGCTCTTCTTGTCTTTGAGCTTCATCAAGTTGTTGTAATTGCTGTATTTCTTTGCCAATAAGTGGATTTGTCAAAATATGTAAGGCCCCCAAAATGATATCATCATTTGTTGGTTTTGAAAAGTTGTCTTCATCTTCTTCGCTTGTCATTTTTCTTCTATTTAAAGATTAAACAGGAGAATTTTAATGTTTTAGGTTTTTCAAAATAAATAAAATCAGCAAAGTCTCTTTGTCTGATGTATTTACTTTTATTTAGTGATTTATCAATTAAACGTGCACTATCCTTTTAGCAAATGAGTAAACTTTTTCCAACTTTGTGAAAATCTGTAACTGTTTCTATTTTTAAAAAGTTAATGTTTATTTTTGTACCTTAGTTTTAAGGGATTACCAGTGAAATAAAACTGTTTTGGTGAATGCTCGTTTGCATAAATACCTTATAACTTTTAAAATGCAAGATAACAGTAATTTTCAGCTTTAAGGAACGTTTATTAACTCGAAAATGCCTTTTAGAAAGATTAAAACGTTTAATTTCACTGTTTAGACCTAAAGAGCGAGTGAAACCTGTCTTCTCAAGGTTGTCCAGAAGATGTCAGCCTTACCTTACTAATCTTAACTCAGACACTGTTTGTGTTATCCACTAGGGGAGCTATAACTTCCTGTGGCGTTCGGTTGACATCCTGTTGTTAGCCGCTTAGCTTGAAGTTAGCTTCGGCTAAACTCGGTTAAAATCAACATTTCTGAACGGATTTTTTACACAAACGTGGCAAAATTTCAACAAACACGACTTCTTAGCCTGAACATGAGTTTTTGGAACAATATTGCAGCTTCATTTAGTGATTTTAAGCGTAGTTAAAACTCCGGTCGTTAGCTGTTTAGCTTAAAATTAGCATCGCTAGTGTTGTTTAAAAACATCATTTTATGACGAATTTTAAGCTCTAACGTGGCAAAATTTCAGCGAATATGCTTCGAAGCTTTTAACCAGCGTATCAAGATCACTTTTAAAGGCGCTTTTCAGCTTTAAAAAGCAGATTTTATTTCCCTATGAAAACGAATTTTCATTTCCGGGTCACGTGACTGAAATCACCAATGGCTAAGCAGCGCAGGGTGAGAGGAAGTGACGTAGCCACGCCAGTCAGCCTTCTCAACCAATCAGAGCGCTCCACAACAGCGAATTCAACCAATCAAGAAGCGTTTTCTCCAACTAGCAAGTTAGATTAGCGTGAAATAGTTCGTCAACTTTTCGTCTTTTAAACTGTCAAAATGCACTTTTTCTGTTAAAAATTGTAACGAATCAACTCCTAACTGTGTTCTGAGGCGGCGCTCAGCTTTTAAAACGTTTATCCATCTATTCAAAATACTCGTTCAAACTCAACAGAACCGAACTGGACCACAGTCCTGGTCTTTTCAGCAGAACCTCGTCTTTTAAACAGAATCAACGTTTGCACAGCTCATAAGCTTAACAACACTTAACAGCGTACAAATTCAGCTTTCATAAAGACTCAATGACACAATTTCAGCTTTTAAAACATTACTAGCCCAACGCTTAGAACATGCAGCGTTTGCTTGAAAGGCGCAGCTCCGAGCGCGCAGCTCCGGCTGCGTTTCAATCACAGCTGATAAACCGTTACTTTTTCAACATGCCAACATGGAAAAAAAAAATCAATCTTACACGTTTTTTCAGTCATTTATGAGGCGTACGGGCCACCAGTTGTAGTAAACAGAATAAAGCGTTTTACAGCACACTGTTTATATTAATTTGGTGGAATAGTGATCACAATAATAGTGATTTCACAGAAAATGAGCATCGATCACTCGGCGGTGAACGAGGACTTTGCTTCAGATATTTCTAAAATATCTGTACTGGTTTTGTGAGAGAGAGAAGAGTTTAAGATGAAATGGAGATTTTCTTACAGAGAACTATGTGAGGGAATTAATATCTGTTGACCAGAACGTGCACGCTTCATCAGATCTCAGCTCGCCTCCGGTACACTTTAGTCGAAGAAGAGACCGTTACCTGGTGATGATAGATCAGCTCGATAGAGAATCCTCCAGACCTTTCAGCGTCTCCGTTGAGAGCTGCTGAAATCCTTAGATAGTCGTGCGTGGGTTGTTCAAACAGAAGTTATAATTCCAAACGTCTCTGACTCTCCTGAATTCTCGAATTCTCTTCCATTCACTTCACCCTTATCCATGAATTCTCCATGAATTCTAACAAATTCTCCTCAGAACTCCTTGAGAACTAACTTGAACTGGAAAGTTGCCACATTTTAAATGGGTCGACTTCCGGTTCAATTTAGAGCTTTCTGATTCGTGGATGTACCAGAAAGAGGTGTGGTTTTTGACGTAAGGTATTATCAAAAGTCGAGGTCAGGGAATGAATTTGTTTTCAACATACAGAAAAGATTATTGCAGAATACCAGACTTTTTGGAGTCTCACTCTGTTGTATCTTTCCAAATAGTAAAACATGACATCCCTTTTTCAGTAAACATTTAGTTGACCGAAGCTTCAACTTTCACATACTTACGACTTGGCTCATTTCAGACAGAAAATCAAGAAATGCATATTAACCTGATTTCTTCTTTGAATGAGGAATAAAAATCATTACTTACTGTTTATGTAAAATAAAAATGAGTAGTTCTTTTCAACCTGTAAGCATTGAGTGAAACTAACACAATTTGATTATCAAACATTTGTAAGACAGTAATGATTATAAAGAATTGTCTTTTCTGCTTGATTAATTCAAGAAAGAAAGTCACCAGATGGCTCAGACTGTTTTCAGATCAATGAAAATAACAGTCTCTGTCCATCTGATAGATTTGAGGTCATCAGGGTCAGATCAGGCCAGATCAGGTTCACTACACAGAATCATGCTGCTAACAGGACCATGCTGCTAGCAGGACCATGCTGCTAACAGGACCATGCTGCTAACAGAACCTCACTGCTAACAGGACCGTGCTGCTAACAGAACCTCACTGCGAACAGGACCATGATGCTAACAGGACCATGCTGCTAACAGAACCCCACTGCTAACAGAATCATGCTGCTAACAGGACCATGCTGCTAGCAGGACCATGCTGCTAACAGGACCATGCTGCTAACAGAACCTCACTGCTAACAGGACCATGCTGCTAACAGAACCTCACTGTGAACAGGACCATGATGCTAACAGGACCATGCTGCTAACAGAACCCCACTGCTAACAGAATCATGCTGCTAACAGAACCATGCTGCTAACAGGACCATGCTGCTAGCAGGACCATGCTGCTAACAGGACCATGCTGCTAACAGAACCTCACTGCGAACAGGACCATGCTGCGAACAGGACCATGCTGCTGCCTCACTGCTAACAGAGCCACTCTGCTAACAGGACCACACTGCTGATAGAACCATGCTACTAGGAGGACCATGCTGTAAAGAAAATGTTACTGCTAACAGAACAACTCTGCTAATAGGACTATGCTGCTAATAGTAACAGTGCTTTAATAACACTAGTTTTTTTAATTGTTATTTATTGTTGTATATTATTGTCTGTCTAAAACAGGTCTCTCTTGAAAATTTGCTCTCATGACTCAGTGAGACTACCTATATAAATAAAGGTTAAATAAAATAAATAAATAAATGAATAAACCGCTATAAATGTAAAATAAAAAATAATAAAATTGACTGGAGATGTTTTAAGACATTAACAACCCACTTTTGTTTCATTTCACTTAGACTAAACAATAGCTCACACAATAGGACACAACTACAGTGCAAACTCTATTTCTCTGTACTGGTGTGGTTCAGGGTGGAAATGTGTCTCAGAGATGTTGCCTCTCAGCAAGAACGTTGTCTGATCAAAATCCTGGCCAGGGTCCTTTCTGTATGGAGTTTGTATGTTCTGTCCATGCGGCATGGATTTTCTACGGGTACAATATTCCAGTTTCCTCCCACAGACCAAAAACATGCATGTTAGGCTGACCGGTAACTCTAAATTGTCCCTAGGTGTGAGTGAGAGAGTGAATGGTTGTTTGTCTCATTTGTCTCTATGTGTCCCTGTGATAGACTGGAGACCTGTCCAGGGTGTACCTCACCTCTTGAACACTGATAGCTGGACATGGGCACCAGTGACACCCACGAACCAAAAAGGAAGAAGTGGGTAAAGATAATGGATGGATGAATGATGTGGTTCAAACTGTTTCTACAACTGGTAAGATAAATAAAATAAACTTTTACTTTAAGCCAAACATTTAGCTCTAAGTAACACCTCTGAAATAAGAAACAGATGTTAGGAGGATTGATGTATTAGGATTGTTGTAACGTCTGCAAACAGTAGTTTATGCTTCTGTACAAATTCTGCTTGGAGACGCAAATCTGTCAATATTTTTTCCCAGTTTTGTGTATTGCTGTTGTCACATTGAAAGGGTGCTTCAATTTTAAAGTTCGTGTCAGATAAATAGTCTCAGTGAAATGACTTTGACAGTGGACCGTGACATTTGAAATGGTAAACAACAGCAACCAAAGCAAAGGTTGGAACTGTGTATGTTGCATGTTGCCTCTTTTTACACATATAAGATGTGTAATTATTTTAGTTAAAAAATCATTAAATTAATCTGTTGGTGTTTGATTGAAACAGAACATGCAAACTCACAAAGAATGGCCTTGGATGTCGGGACCTTACTGCTGTAAGACACCGGTCCTAACCACTGTTCCACTGCAGTACCAAATGTTGCTTTAAAACATTTAAAGCTTTCAGAGGTTTAAGGTCAAACCATGGATAATAATAAAGAAATAAGGACTAAATGTCTAAACTAGGGCAGCACGGTGACACAATTGGTAGAGCTGCTGCCTCTCAGTGAGAAGGTTGCCAGTTCAAATCCCGGTCCGGGGGCCTTTCTGGTTGGAGTTTGCATGTTCTCTCCGTGCATGTGTAGGTTTCCTCTGGGTGCTCCGGTTTCCTCCCACAGACCAAAAACATGCATGTTAGGCTGATTGGTAACTCTAAATTGTCCCAAGGTGTGAGTGAGAGAGTGAATGGTTGTTTGTCTTATTTGTCTCTATGTGTCCCTGTGATGGACTGGAGATCCGTCCAGGGTGTACCCCTCCCCTCGCACAGTGATTGCTGGACATGGACACCGGTGACCCCCCGTGACCCAAAATGGAAAAAGCGGGCAAAAGATAATGGATGGATGGATGTCTAAACTATATTTATATTTTTGCTTTCATGTATGATGCAGAAGCCAATCCAAAGAAATCAGAATGGTTCAGAGAATTACTTCCTTCAAATCAGTTTTTTTTTTTTTTCCAGGATATATAAATCTGTGGTGATTTCAGGGTCTGAAATATATGCTTTTATGCTCAGAAAAACTTACTTTTTCCAATAATTTGTCACTTTTAAAAAGAGTAAATTCCTGTTTACAGCAATGGAAGGCCATGTGTTTGAGAATATAAATACTTATCAAGGTAATAATCACAATGTTTTTTTGATTCCTGGAGTGTGTTGTATGTCAAGTAAATCAGCATGTAATTGGTAGGTGTGCACCGTGCCACAGAAATGTTTTTTATTTTCTGCTCTGGAAATTATTGTTTTGTCTGCCTTTTCATGTTTTTATAACTCTGTATTTCAGTGTAAACATAAAAAGATATATTTCTGTTCAATGATTGTTAATTATAGACTCTATCTGCTTGTTGACCTTAGTAGAAAGAGTAATTTTTTTATTCTAGGTTTCATGTTTTGACCAGATACATCGGCCTCCTGTTCACACAGTTTTAGACTCCAGATTTTTTTTTAAATATCCTTCAATTCCATAAACATATAAGCATGTGAGAATGAATGCACTTACATGTGACTTTCAGGGTAATTATGTGCTTCATTGTCTCACAGGCTTTTGTTTATTCAGTAAATTTGTTATGATTATGTGCAAATGTAACACCTCCCTTAATGGACCGAGGAATCTGGGTCTGGAACCTCTTTTCTGAGGCATATAACGGTATAGACAAAATGCAGCTTTAAAAGGGCAAAGCATAATAATTGGCACAGCAGGGTACCACAGATCACTTTATACCGAGCATTACCAGGAGACATGGCTGCTCATTGTGCTAAAAATATTAGCTTTGTACTCTGGCTTTTTTTCCCTTATTGTTTTTTTTTTTTCCTCGTCAAGTCAAGAAATACAAAACTGGACAAAAACCTCCAAACACCCACAAACATTTGACTTTTGTCCTCAGACAAACAACAACTGCCCAGCTGATATTCAGCTTGGCATCAAATGACGTATTTATTGGCTGCAGCTCACAGTGCAACAAACATAACACCGACCTGAGCTGGTGTTTGAAGCCTGTTTACCTGCCATAAACTCTCATATAAAGACTGAACCTGACAGCATCAACCCACAGACAAAAAGAATCGCAACAGATTCTTTTTAACATTCTTCACAAAACAGCTTGCCGTGCACAACAGTGCTGTGTTGGGAGGACTCTTGCAAGCCAATCACAAAAACAGTTTTTGTCAGAAATTTGTGCTGATCACAATTTGTGGACTGCAAGCTGCAAGAAAAAAAATGTAATGTCGTTCATTCCTGTTGTAGCTTATTGGGCTGTTTCCAGAGAGGAATGATTTTATTACTTAATGTACTCATGTTGGTTTCAGTAAACAAATTATAAACATAATAATTGCAATTAAAAGTGGCGGACTGAGTGAGTGATTTTCATGATTTTGTCTTCTTTCAGCTGTTCCCTCTTTAGGGGTCTCCAGAGTGAATCCTTCTCCTCCCTATGTCCTCACTCCAACCACCTCCATGTCCTCTCTAACTGCATCCATATATCTCCTGGGAGGCAGGGCAGCCGAACTGGGATCAAACAGTTGCGGTTCGACTCCCAGCCATTCCCACATGCCGCAGTGTCTCTGAGCAAGGCACCCAATCCCTAATAGCTCCCCGGGCATGTACATAGCTGCCCACTGCGCTACCTGGGTGTATCTCAGCTGTGATGGGTTAAATGCAGAGAACCAGTTTCACCATTGTATGGAAACATATGATGGCAATCTCAGACTTCCCTTCCTCTTTGTTTTATTACTGGAAGCTACATTTCTAACATCCTTCCAAATTTTCTTAGGCTGACATTCATTACTCTTTTTTCAAATGCATACCCCTACCTCTCCAAGTTCTCTTCCACCTGTTCCCTGCTCTCACTACAAATCACAATGTCATCTGCAAACACCATGGCTATTTTTATAAGAAAAACAAAACAACCTTGTCCATGTCTTGCCACTAGGTTGGTTGTTTGTGTGAATATTTAGGCTTTTTCTTCATTTTTACTCTTTTGTATTTTATCAGACCTGATCAGAGTTATTTTTGTTCAGTGACCCCCGTGTTGAGTGGGGTTCCTTGTGCTTTTATTTTACCAGCTCCATTGTGCCAGTATTTTTTATTCCTCAGTCAGTTTTAGCTCCATTCAGTTGTTCTGTCACACTCACTCTCACCTGTCCCCAGTCTACATTCAGCCCAGGTGTCTCCACTTTCTCATCAGCCCTGTTTCATATGTCCTGTCTGTTCCCCTCCACTCATCAGCAGAGCATAGTTACTTTCATGCCACAGTTCATGTTCTCCTTCATGGTTTTTGTGTTCCTTGTGATTTATTCCAGAGTTCATGAAAGTTTCCTGCCATATCAGCTTTGCTTTTAATATAAAATAAAATTGATATTTTGAACTCCTTAAGTGCTGTCTGCATTCAGGGTCCAATCCTCCTGTCATTGTGTCAGTTTTATGTGTAGGTAACATCCGCATTATGTACGCATCGAGCATTAAAGAAAGAGCATTCTGAACATAGACATTTCCCCAAGCAGTAGTAGATCAGTTTAACTTTGACAACATTTACCACTTTTTTATTTTTTTAATTTCATTATTAATTTTTAAATATTTTAGTACCCAACAGACACGTACTGGTAATGGCAACAGAATAAAAAAAACAGACAGAAATGGAAACAATATCTTTATTGTTTTTGTTTCTAGCAAGGAGGTCAATACTGGTTAAGTGCAAAGTTGGCTACTACCGGTATGTCAAAATTACAATCCTGGTTATTTATTTTGCAGCAGTTCATGTAAACCCTATTTCACAAACCTTCACTTTGGTTCCAGTTTTGCATTTTTGTCATTTACATACAAAATATATGATTGTATACAAATAGCAATAGCAGCTAGCTGTAGAACTTCAAACAAACAAAAAAAAAATATCACTGTAATGCAAGGTTAACTGGGGTTGCAAAGACCTAAACATAGCAATTGTATGAAAATTTTTATTTTTGATCATTTCATATGACGGTTTGATCGATCCACACTTCAAAAAAATTGGACAATCACTTAAAGGTATGCCCAGTGGAGATAAGACAAAAACAGCACTGGATACATTTTAAAACCTTTTCCATTTAACGTCTTTCTATTGGTGAAATTTGATGTGTTTGTGTGTAACTTCTAGCAGAGGGTTTGTAACTTTTAATATATTTTATTTAGCCTTCTCACCAATAACTGAACACATTTATTGATTCTTTTATATCTGTTTTCTCAGCATATGCCTTCTCTGCTGTTATCTGCCAAGTTTTAAGTGTTCCTGGAGCTGATATTTAGTACATGATATGTCACTTTATATCCCAGTAGGTATGAATTGCATCACCCTAGTAGCATCTTCAGTGAATTGGAACATATTCCAGTGAAATCTGTAGGACATCACACTTTCTGACATTGAAGTGTATTTTGCAAGGCATAAATTCATCTCACTTTTTTCAGTAAGAGCTTGTTGTGCTAGTTTTTTCTATCAATGCAGATTTCCCCTTTTTTACATTTAGTTCAAACCTTTTTGATGTTTGACATATTTTTGGACATCGGGTTTCGGTTTGGTTTGGTTTTTAGGAGTTTGTGCGCCTGAATGATCTTAGGAGCTATGCTGTCGGGGGCAATTGCAATTGTCCCTGGTAGGGTCTCCCAGGACAGATTGGTCCTAGGTGACAGGCCAGACAAAGAGTGATTCAGAAGATTTTTATGGACATTACACAGTAAGGAACTTGTGTCCCTTGCCCGGACGTGGGTTACCAGGGCCCCACCCTGGAGCCAGGCCTGGGGGAGGGGCTCGTCGACAAGCGCCTGGTGACCGGGTCTCTACCCATGGAGCCCAGTCGTGCTCAGCCCCAAGGAGCAGCATGGGTTTGTCTTCCTGTAGACCCACCACCTGCAGGAAGGGTTATTAAAGTCGGGTGCGTGATGCCATGGGCAGTGGCCGAAGGCGGGGACCTTGGTGCTCTGACTCTGGCTTACCAAAGCGGGGTCTTGTGACATGGAATGTGGCCTCTCTGGTGGGGAAGGAGCCTGAGGTTGTGCGTGCGGTTGAGAGGTACTGACTAGATATAGTTGGGCTCACCTCAACGCATAGTATGGGCTCTGGAATCGATCTCCTTGAGAAGGGCTGGACCTTATTTCACTCTGGAGTTGCCCATGATGAGAGGCGTTGAGCTGGTGTGGGTCTACTTGTAGCCCCCTGACTTGGGGCCTTTGTGATGGAGTTTTCCCTGGTAGATGAGATGGTGGCTTTCCTTTGCCTTCGGGTGGGGGACGGGCTCTGACTGTTGTCTGTGCCTATGCACCGAACGGCAGTTCAGAGTATCTGGCCTTCTTGGAGTCCTTGGCAGGGGTTCTGGAAGGTGTGCCAGCTGGGGACTCCTTTATTCTGCTGGGGGACTTCAATGCCCACCTGGGCAATGACAGTGTGACCTGGAGGGGCGTGAATGGGAGGAAAGGCCTCTCTGATCTGAACCCGAGCGGTGTTCTGTTGTTGGACTTCTGTGCTAGTCACAGTTTGTCTATCACAAACACTGGTGCACTTGGCACCAGGACGCCCTATGTCGTAGATCGATGATTGACTTCATAGTTGTGTCATCTGATTTGCAGTTGTTTGTTTTGGACACTCAGGTGAAGAGAGAAGCTGAGCTGTCAACAACCTATATGCCACGGGTAGTGGTGACATACTTCCGTTTAAATTTCAGCCACGGGGATCACTTCCAGTTGCTTCTTGCTCTCGTCTGTTTTTAGCAGTAGCTGCAAAAGTTGTACTGCGAAGAAGACACATGTAGGGGAACACCACCTCAGATAAAGAACACCACCTCAGAAAATAACACCATTTTTTCAGCTTAAACAGAAAAAAGAGTTCACCTCATCTCAAACAAACCATTCATGTGTTTTTGTGTTTGAACTGTTTAAAATAAGATGCATTTATTCCCTTGGGAACAAACAGACTTTGTTTTACAGGTGTTCAACTCAGCTTCTACATTAGTGTCAACTTCTTAGTTGACGCTAATGTAAATGTAATTAAAAAAACTTTCACTGTGTTAACTTCACTGCCAATATGAACTCATTTCCCATGAAATGGACATATCGTTTTAATGAGTTTTGGTTCAACTGACCTCGAAGTTTGAAACAACTGCTGAGACTTTACCTTTATCAAAAAGAAGTATTACTCCCAGGATGGGTTCCCATGCAGATAACACATGAAAGAATCCTTTTGTTTAATGACATTATCTTTTCTGGAGATGAACAGTGACACCTTTTGATGAACATTGCATGTTATTGATTCTGTTTTATTTTCATACCTGAATGTTTATCCATGAAAATGTGTGTTTTAAGTAATATCTCTTTAAGATAATCATTTGTCTTATTTTTCTCTTTTGAAAGAGTAACTTTTAAAGGCAGACAGAGAAAATGGACTGTAGATTGTATTTAACAAAGCCAAGAGTTCGGACCACCCCTTCCGAGAGGTGGACCAAAGTCAATCTGTAACACACAGACAGTTAAGTTTCACTTCTTCAATCACTTTTTCTACAAGCACTTCTGCACTTCTACTTCGTTATTCAACGACTCAACACACTTAAACTGGATTTCAAGCAAACTTCAGAGAAAGACACATCCTCCTAGAGAGATATCCTAGGTAGAGATCTGAGTAGACAATCAGCCTTTCTGCAGATGTCTCAGGATGAGAGAACCTGACCGAACCAGAACCATCACACTGCAGAGTGGTAAATCCCAGCTGACTTCAGAGCCAGTGGCCGGACCTTCGTCCCTCCAACAGTGATAGGTGAACTTTGAGGAAAAATCAGCCTCTCAGTCACCGAAGCATATCAGGCCTTGCTGGTATAATTTTTAAGCAGCTGTGGAATATTCTGACATCTCGTTCTGGTGAAAGAGGCTCTTCAATGCACTTCTGGTGATCATACATCACAATAATCTTATCAGATAAACTACAGCTCACTTTAGACACAATTTTAACTACTTCACAAACAGAACCAGTCCAAAATCTTTCTTTTTAAGTTTCACAGATTTGAATAATCAATTAGACCTTTGATACAAAGCTATTTGTTATTCATTTGTTTGTTTGCATACTTTATCATCACATATATCACAGATTATTATTTTTCTAATAAAATACATAAAATCAACTGAATTTGTGATTATTTTGGCACATCTGTGTGTATTAACTGATGTGATGCCCTTTAAACATGAGAAAGAACTCATGTTTCAGTTTACATTAATTTGGGGTTAAATGAGAGACTGATTTTTCCTCTAGAACAGAGGTGGTGTCCACACACAACAAGGTTATTTGCATAATAAATGCATATCTTATGAGCTTAACTCAAAACTGATAATTTACAATATATATCCAGGTCATTGTTTTCCATAATGTAATCATAAAAATGAAACTTTCATATATTTCAGATTCATTGCACACCAACTGAAATATTTCAGGTCTTTAATTGTTTTAATACTGATGGTTATGACATACAGCTCATGAAAACCCAAAATGCCTGTCCCAAAAAAATAGCATATTTCATCCCACCAATGAAAGACAAGTGTTTTTAATACAAAAAAACGCCAACCTTCAAATAATCACATTCAGTTATGCACTCAATACTTGGTCGGGAATCCTTTTGCATGAATGACTGCTTCAATGTGGTGTGGCATGGAGGCAATCAGCCTGTGGCACTGCTGAGGTGTTATGGAGGCCCAGGATGCTTCGATAGTGGCCTTAAGCTCATCCAGAGTGTTGGGTCTTGCGTCTCTCAACTTTCTCTTCACAATATCCCACAGGTTCTCTATGGGGTTCAGGTCAGGAGAGTTGGCAGGCCAATTGAGCACAGTAATACCATGGTCAGTAAACCATTTACCAGTGGTTTTGGCACTGTGAGCAGGTGCCAGGTCATGCTGAAAAATGAAATCTTCATCTCCATAAAGCTTTTCAGCAGATGGAAGCATGAAGTGCTCCAAAATCTCCTGATAGCTAGCTGCATTGACCCTGCCCTTGATAAAACA
>NW_023618929.1:15778-19746 GCF_014905685.2 Nematolebias whitei
TAATTTGATGACACCTGTTCTATGTAATCCACTTTAAATTATCAATTATTTAGGAAACCTTACCTGAAAAAAATCTAGGCTTTTTTTGCCCATGTGAGATTATCTCAGTGATACACATCATTACTCCTATCTGAACTCATACAACTATTTGTTCAAGAATTAATTTATTTTGTCCCTTATTTCATAACCGTATGTATTAATTTAAGCATCTCTGACCAACTGCAACGGTTATTAGTGCCACTGAAAGCTCCACATTTCCTCCATCTGTACCTGGACAGTCCTGCAGCACTGAAGGACTCCTCCAGAGCCTGTCATCTTAGCAGACTGACTGAGCATGAGCAGCGTGTCGCTCCGCAAGCACACATTACACACTTACACAGGTGGAAGAAAAAGTAGTTCCCACCAACTGTGTATCATTTAGACAAGAACTCAATAGTTTATGTTCCTGTTTATGATATGCATTACCAGAAATTACTGAAGTATCAATAGTTTGATTTAAGAATTGGTTCTAGAGCACAAAGTTCTGGTATTGATAGTATCGATCTGCACATCACTAGTCAGAAGTAACAATCTATCTATTAAGCTCAGAACGGGCAAGAAAATCTCAAATAATCCTGAAGCTCTTGAAGGTAAATTGTCCACGTGCACATCAGCCTGGATGGGGCGGTGTGCTTCATCGCTGCAGGATAGGTCTGCAGAACCAGAACCAAGCCCGACTGGAACTGAGCTGCTGTTCTGCAGAGCTGGTGAGTACTCATATATTTTGCAGTTCTGTAAAAAATATACATATATTGTTAAAATTATGTAGGTTTAAGAGTTTAGAACATTGCAAGAGTGTGGGAAGGGTTTATAAAGCCTTAAAATATATATAAATGCTAAAATAAATATAGTGTATATTTTTTTTTACTCATAGCGGTGGTGTCTGGAACCCCGGGATAATTGAGGGACAACTGTAGTGAGCCTCTGACTCACACAAGGAAATTGAGAACTCCTGCAAATAATTTGAAACACTCTGGAGACTCCATCACCAAACATGCACTACTCATGGGAAGAAGAGAGGGTGGAGTGGGGAATATGTTCCCAGGAAGTTTGAAGCTACTGAAGCAGACTGGTGTAATACTTACATGTCCCACCTCAGAAACCACATGGGGATATTTCAAACAACTTATTGGCATTGTTAGAAACTAATTCCTTTAAAACAATTTCTGTGCGTATAATTTTAGAATTGAAATGTTCTTTGTTCATATTACCGTCCTTCTAAGAGCACTTTCACAAAATATTTCTGCAAAATGGCTGCAAAGACCAGCGTGTCTTTAGGCTGGCTCTGACCCACTGTTCACTTTAAATTAACATTTTGTCCACATCTTCATACACTTAAATGTAAATTTTCTTCCATCATTTTTTAAACATAAAAGATAAGGAAGTGCTGGAGCCTAGTCGAGTCCCTCAGAGAGCTGAACGGAGAAACGGCTGTCGAACAAACAAGCATGCACACATTAATAATAACCCAAAAGCACTGATGTTCTGGGACTGTGGGAGAAAACCCACAAAGTCATGAGTAAAACATACAATTTCCACACAGAACAGCCCCAGACAAGACTCAACTGGGAGACCTTTTTACTGCAAAGCAAGAGTACCGACCACCACAGCACTGAGATGACCAGATTTTCAATACTCTCACCAGGTTTTTCATTTTGCCCTCTCACTCTGACAGATGAAAGTATAAATCATTTATAACACATACCAGGGTGTCTTCATCAATACAGTCGTAAAAATATACATGTGATGAATTATTGTTTACTATATGGCAAGAGTGTGTTTTATATTTAAATAAGTAGAAAAATATATTTAATTTAGTCAATGAAAAGAATACATTTAAGGTTTTCATCATCTTTATTTCACATCCAAACATACCTAAAGTTAGGGAGTTACTGCAATATTTTATAGAAAGAAAAAAAAACAGAATTAAACCTGACAAGAAAGAGCAGATTTGATGGTAGGATTATTGAATAGTTTATATTGTCAAGATGGTGTGTTAACTGTCAAAGCCACTTTAAGGTTTATTCAAACTGGGAGCTAAAAAGTTGGATATTTTATGTTATGCGAGCCAGTCTAGAAACTCTAATAAATAGTGAAATGCTTAAAGCAAAACCCATCCATTCATCCATTATCTTCCACTTGTTCCGAAGTCGGGTTGTGGGGGCAACAACTTGAGCAAGGAAGCCCAGACATCTCATTTCACAGCCACCGCTTCCAGCTCTTCTGGGAGGATTCCAAGGCGTTCCCAGGCCAACCGAGAGACATAATCTCTCCAGAGTGTCCTGGGTCTTCCCCGGCGTCTCCTCTCAGTCGAACATGCCCAAAACACAGGCGTCCAGGGGGCATCTTTACCAGATGCCCGAACCACCTCAACTGGCTCCTCTCGATTTGGAGGAGCAGCAGTTCTACTCCGAGTCACTCCCAGATAACCGAACTTCTCACCCTATCTCTAAGGGAGAGTCCAGCTACCCTGTGGAGGAAACTCATTTCAACCGCCTGTATCTGCAATCTCATTTTTTCGGTCACTACCCAGAGCTCGTGACCATAGGTGAGGGTAGGAACGTAGAACGACCGATAAACAGAAAGTTTTGCCTTACAGCTCAGCTCTTTCTTCACCACAACAGACCAGTATATAGGTCCTTCTCAAAAAATTAGCATATTGTGATAAAGGTCATTGTTTTCCATAATGTAATGATAAAAATGAAACTTTCATATATTTCAGATTCATTGCAGGCCAACTGAAATATTTCAGGTCTTTAATTGTTTTAATACTGATGATTACGGCATACAGCTCATGAAAAACCAAAATGCCTGTCCCAAAAAATTAGCATATCATGAAAAGGTTCTCAGGGCAGCACGGTGGCGCAACTGGTAGAGCTGCTGCCTCTCAGCGAGCAGGTCCCCGGTTCAAACCCCAGTCCAGGGGCCTTTCTGGGTGGAGTTTGCATGTTCTCTCCGTGCATGCGTGGGTTTTCTCCGGGTACTCCGGTTTCCTCCCACAGTCCAAAAACATGCATGTTAGGCTGATTGGTAACTCTAAATTGTCCCTAGGTGTGAGTGAGAGAGTGAATGGTTGTTTGTCTCGTTTGTCTCTGTGTGGCCCTGTGATGGACTTGCGACCCGTCCAGGGTGTACCCCGCCCCTCGCACTGTGATTGCTGGACATGGGCACCAGCAACCCCCGTGACCCAAAATGGAATAAGCGGGTAAAGAAAATGGATGGATGGATGGAAAAGGTTCTCTAAACAAGCTATTAACCTAACCATCTGAATCAACGACGTAACTCTAAACACCTTCAAAAGATTCCTGAGGCTTTTAAAAACTCCCAGCCTTGTTCATTACTCAAAACCGCAATCATGGGTAAGACTGCCGACCTGACTGCTGTCCAGAAGGCCATCATTGACACCCTCAAGCAAGAGGGTAAGACACAGAAAGAAATTGCTGAACGAATAGGCTGTTCCCAGAGTGCTGTATCAAGGCACCTCAGTGGGAAGTCTGTGGGAAGGGAACAGTGTGGCAGAAAACGCTGCACAATGAGAAGAGGTGACTGGACCCTGAGGAGGATTGTGGAAAAGGGCCGATTCAAGACCTTGGGGGACCTGTGGAAGCAGTGGGCTGAGTCTGGAGTAGAAACATCCAGAGCCACCGTGCACAGGCGTGTGCAGGAAATGGGCTACAGGTGCCGCATTCCCCAGGTCAAGCCACCTTTGAACCAGAAACAGCGGCAGAAGCGCCTGACCTGGGCTACAGAGAAGCAGCACTGGACTGTTGCTCAGTGGTCCAAAGTACTTTTTTTGGATGAAAGCAAATTTTGCATGTCATTCGGAAATCAAGGTGCCAGAGTCTGGAGGAAGACTGGGGAGAAGGAAATGCCAAAATGCCAGAAGTCCAGTGTGAAGCACCCACAGTCAGTGATGGTCTGGGGTGCCA
>NW_023618930.1:0-19695 GCF_014905685.2 Nematolebias whitei
AATCAAAGTTTAACATCAAACATTTACATTAATTTGGCAAAATATGAAAATAATAACAGACAGTTTCACAGAAAATGAACTTCAAATCACTCGGCGGTGATTTGAGGACTTTGCTTCAGACATTTCTAAAAATATCTGTACTGATTTATGAGAGAGAAGAGTTTAAGATTAAATTGAGATTTATCTTACAGAGGAAATATGTGAGGGAATTTAATCTGTTTGACCAGAAGTTGCACGCTCCGTCCGATCTCAGCTTCTCACGGTACACTTGGTCAAAATAGAACCATCTACCTGTTGATGATGAATCAGCCTTGGAGTAGTTCCTTTCTGACTCGTTTCAGCGTCTCCGTCGAGAGCTACCAAACCTTCAGAGAGTCGTGCGTGGTTAGCTCAAAACAGAATTATAATCCCCAAAAAACCTCTGGATTCTTCATTGCTCTGAAGCTTTCAGAACCGACTGCACTCTCAATCTTGGAACTCTCACGTTCTCCAGAACTCTCAATCTAACATGAACTGAGAAGTTGCCACATTTTATTTGGGTCGACTTCCTGTTCAATTTAGAGCTTTCTGATTCGTGGAAGGACCAGAAAGAGGAGTGGTTTTGACGTAAGGTGTTTATCAACAGTCGAGGTCAGAGAATGAAATTTGTTTAACATACAGAAAAGATTATTGCAGAAGCAGCAGACTTTTTGGAGTCTACTCTTGGTAATCTTCTGAAAAAGTTTAAACATGACATTTCTTCTTCAGTAAACATTTAGCTGACCGAAGCCTCAACTTTCACACACTTACGACTTGCTCATTTCAGACAGAAAATCAAGAAAGGCATATTCAGGTGATTTCTTCTCTGAATGAGGAATAAAAACCATTACTTACTGTTTATGTAAAATAAAGATGAGTAGTTCTTTTCAACCTATAAGCATTGAGTGAACTAACACAATTTGATTATCAAAACATTTGTAAGACAGTAATGATTATAAAGAATTGTCTTTTCTGCTTGATTAATTCAAGAAAGAAAGTCATCAGATGGCCCAGACTTATTCAGATCAATGAAAATAACAGTCTCTGTCCATCTGGTAGATTTGAGGTCATCTGGTTCACTACAGTCCCCCCTTTGGAAATCATCACCTGTCCATGGGGATGAATTCAAACCGTGAACTTAGACCTTCAAATGTCCTTGAGCTTGATGTAATCCAGCAAGGAAGACCAAAGTCAGAATTAATCCAGCAAGGAAACAAAGTCAAGGTAATTCCACAATGTTCTTGGTATTCCATTGTGTTTATTATAATCCCATATCGTCTCGATAATACCATTGTAGCAATGCTTTAACCCCTTGGAAACAGAGTCTGTAATCCATTGGAAAAAGTCATATAATCCACAACGGTAAATCCACAGCGATTGGAAGTGTTGATTAATCAGCATACAGAGGGGTACCCTTGGATTGAACTGAAGAAGCGGCCACTGGATGAAGAGTTGAGACCAACGTCAGGATTGCAGGTCGCCTCCAGCGAAGGTTGTCTCCAGCGACGTCCAGCCTGTGCCGTTCTGGTTCAATGTGTCATGCAATTATGTGGTTTAAGGTGGGCTTATGAAGGGGATTTTACATAAGGCCTTAAACTATATGCATCTGGTGTGTAAGCTATTATGGTTGGGAACAGCTACAACTACCAGTTAAGGGGTGGAGAATGCTGAAAAGGGGTAACTACAGGGGTTTATGCCTATAGAAAAGTGTTCCAAACTATTTTTCCATTTCTAACTTGGTTTAAGTTAGCTTTACATGGTAAAATATAGTTTGGTGTAATTGTCTGTTGTCTTTTAGACGAACGACTTGAGATTGGGTGTTTGGTTTTCCCATAAATGTTTTGGAAGTCTATGGCGAGACTTATCAAAAAGAATTAGCTATCCCCCCGAATAGAATTGTTCGAGTAGGTTCGGCTTAAGCGTTGTGAGATCAATGTAGATTATGGTACTCAAAGTAGCAATAATATACATTGACTCCGCAAGGATTGCAATTTAGTGAATGAACTGCATGTTGGCATGGTTAAAGGCTTCTTAGTCTCTAACTTAACTACACACAAGATTCATTCTTACCTCAGAAACAATACCAAAATCAACTAAACAACGTTCCAACACCGACAAGAGTAGTGACTAAGCATCTAGAAACATCGTTTCACAGCTTCTCCTCACCCTGGTTGCCAGATTTCAGTCACGCTGTCCCGTTTTATCAAGGGTAGGTCCTGTGAGTTTAAACTATGGTTAATTTTATTATCCATTAGTTATCTTCTACAGGGATGACCCTTGTTCCCACGAGGTCAGATTTTGTGATGTCTTTGTCTCCTAAGGAGTTATTGCACGCCTTGTGTAATTTAACCTGGTTACGGTGTACCCATTTAACAGTTGGCTCTTTTTGGCCTTTACTGATTTTTATCTGGTAGATAATTGGAGACACTTTGTCAGTTATCAGATGGGGTCCAGTCCATCTGGGCATCAGCTTACGGGCGAGAGTTCCGGTCCCGGACTCTACTCTCCCAGTTTTGGGTGCAAACGTGTAGTACCAGACCCTGTCTCCCACTTGGAGTTCCTCGTAAGAGGCCTTTTGGTCGTAGTACGCTTTGCGTCCTTCAGCTGATTTTTCCAGGTTTTTCTGTGCGAAAGCAAAAGTGTTCTTAAGATGTCTTTCCAAGTCTTTCATGTATTGTTGTGTGGTGTAGGCTGTTGCCATGGCAGCATCGCCTGGTTGGTACAACAGGTGCAGAGGGAGAGTCATTTGTCGACCTGTCATCATCTCGAAAGGAGCGATGCCAGTCGACGTGTGTGGAGTGGCCCTTATGGCCATGAGGACCAGAGGGAGTTTCACGTCCCAGTCCTTGTGGTTTGCGGCTACGTATTTTTTCAAAATACTCACCACAGTCCTGTTTGCTCTCTCAACCTGGCCTGAAGCCTGTGGGTGATAGCCAATATGGAAGTTGGCTTTGACGCCTAGCGTCTTCCACAGTTCCTTCATTACTTCACCTGTGAAGTGTGTACCTTGGTCTGAGTTCACCCTAAGGGGAAGTCCAAACCTTGAAAATACATGATTCATTAACAACATAGCAGTGGTTTGTGCTGTGTCATTAGGGGCTGGTAGACATTCTACCCATTTGGTAAACGCGCAGGTTACCGTGAGAAAATATTTATTTCCTCTAGAGGTCTTAGTGAGTGGTCCGACCCAGTCAATCTGGAGGTCCGACCATGGAAATGCAATGCCTCTACTATGCAGTGGTGCTCTGTGAAGTGGTCTGGATGGTTGAAACTGGCCACAGATCAGGCACCCTTTTATGTAGTCCTTGACATCCTTTTTCATTCCAGGCCAATAAGCAATTTGTTTTAATGCTTTCAGCGTGGCATTGTCACCCTTATGTCCTGCGGACGGAAGGTCATGTGCATGGACTAACATCACCCCCCTGTGGTCATGGGGGACCACGAACACAGGTGAGGACGTCCGTCCATGAGCGAAAGTTAGGATGGACGTCCATCTGGTTCACTACATTAACACAGCACACACATGTTGTCGTATATATATATTTTTTAATTTTATTTAGTATATCTTATTTGTTTTTGACACAACCTATTTGTTTCAGAATATATTGGTCAGACTCATCTTGTTTGATATGTACAATGCATTGTTTACTGTTAAAATCCAAATCACTACTTGAAAATAATAAATTAAATCACGTTTTTGTTTTTTTTTTTTTGTTTTTTGGGGGGGGGGGGTTGTGAAAAAAAAATGACATGCACAGACATTTAGAGAGTTTGAAAGTACCCATTAGTGCAGACAGTGAATTGACTGTATTAGACCAGTAAATTCTTACGTTCACTAAAAGTTGTGGATGCATGCTACTGTGCTACTGAGAAGACTCCCAAGAACATTTCTGATACTATTAGTTGTTTTTGAGTAGTCCTTATTGACCCAATTAAATGCTTGAAATTTTGCCACTTTCTTCACTCAGCCTACACTTGTCTATTCAAAAATTCAAATTTCAAGGATAAAAATTCATGACTCTGAAATGAATTCCTAGCATCACAGAGGTCTTCAGTGAGGGATAAATTAGATCCATAGGGGGTTAGGGATCAGGCTATCTCTTTATTCCATGGTGATGTTAGTTTTTTTCCCCTTCTTTTTGAACATTGCTTTCTAAAAATCTAAGTGTTCCTCAATTCAGACTATATACCACACACATGTGTGTGTGTATATACACACTCTCAGTAGAGTTGTGTACTTCAGAATACAGAACACATCTTGAATTCATATTTAAATAAAAATATACTTTAACCTGTTCTTCCATATAATCTTTACTCAAGCCTAAATGCAGAAAACCCATAAATGTGCTTTCTTTTTCTATCCAAAGCGTAGTGAGATATTTTTTCCTCATATCTGACAGAACTAATTTGGCAGAATAATAAGTGCTAAGTTTTTAGATCTGTAGTCAGAGCATTTTACCAGGTGGTTTTATCTTCCACTGGCTCACTAAGGTGACTAAATTGGTCTTGGATACAAATCTTCTTGTCATCACCTCATTCTTTTTTTTTCTTCTTCCAGCACTCATCTAGTGCATTATCGCTTGCTCAACTAAATAAGCTGCCTTTATTTCCTGTCCTTACTTATGAGCCAAAATAGAGTGGTAATTTATTTCCTCAAGGCATATGTACAGAACATATGACTGAAGCTTACGATAATCAATTCTGGGTTGTATTGCCCTGGAAATGTGTCATATTTTTCAATAATAGATGCAATATATGTAATTTATGTTTATTGCTGCTTTGAAATATTAACACTGTGAAAGTTTTGTTGTCCTTGGAGTAGCTCAGAAGAGAAGCGAAAGATGAAACGTTGTCGATGGTAATTAAATTTGATTTCTTGGGTAACTGTTCTATCTGGTAACATTATGCCAGTGGAGACGTTACTGCGACAAACGTCCATGCCAGTTAATTGATATAGAACATAAAAACAACAAAAATTGACCAAAATGCTTTGAAACTTAGTCAAATTAAAATGAAAAACAAGATAAAGAACGAGGAAATGCAGATTGTGTCACAATGGAAATACAATAAAAAAGTTATCAATCAAATACAGCACAATAACATGAAAATTCACCTTTAATTGGTTTTCAGTTTTTGCTTGGATCAAACACCAGGGGAACAAAAAAAGGTTTTGAGCAAATATTTATACGTCTCAACAGTCTCAGTGGTCGTTAAATGATCAGGTAAACTATTCAACAGTTTTGGAGGAGCAGCTGAAAAACAAAAACAAATCACCTCTGGACTTCAGTTTGTTTCTGAGGATATCTAAGAGATACTGGTTGGTAGACCAGAGTGCTCTTACTGGAATGTAGATGTTAAGAAGATCACATGAATATAACGAGGTCAGACCTTTTAAAACGTTAAAAACAAGCAATTAAATCATAAAATCAGTCCGAGAGTGAAGAGGAAGCCTGGGAAGAGAAACCAGGACAAAGATGGAACGATGATCTTAACCAATAGCTTGCTTGTCAAGGTAGTCTTGAGGAAAAAAAAGAATGAGGTGCTTTATTAAAATAACACGATTAATGCTCTCAATCTGGCTAACACTCATGAAGTCCTTCAGACACTCGAGGGTAAATAGCAAAGACGATTCATTACTCAAGATGTTTTCTGTTTTGCGCCTTCTGAAGTCAAGTTGATAACACAAAATTGTAGGAAAATCAAAATACGTATACAGTATATGGATTTTCTATGTAGATGTGTGTGTGTGTGTGGGGGGGGTATATTTGCAGGTGTCAATATGCAACTCTCGCACAATGGCATTCAGAGGAACAAATTAGGGAAGAGATAAAAACAAGTTTGAGATGCCTGTTAAGTGTGACTATTTTGAAAGTAAATTTGTCTTACAATTTTCTTGAGTATGTTTAAACGTTTAAGCAACAAAACGTCAAGTAAATCCAGTTTTCACAAGGAAAATGAGAACTTTGATAAACATCTATAGACTTTTAAAAGATGCTTGCAAATGCAATTTAGCTGTCACTGTCCTTTGAGGTACAGAAGTCCCTCGTTTATCTTGGGTGATCTGTACCCTGAAGCACTGTGATAAGTGAAAGCCCATGAAGTCAGAAAAGTAGTACAAGTAGCTTTAAAACAGATTATTTTAAATGATCTAGCACCTGCTGCACCTGCGTGCAGCTCACAGCTGCAGGATAAGCTCCTTCCTGCAGCGTGTCAGATCTCCGCTCTGCAGTGGAGAAGTGGGTAGTAGAGCATTCATTTCTAACCCAGGCCCGGCCCGGCCATGCCAGGCCCGGATGTCGGGTCGGGCGCTGTCAGGCCAGGCCAAAATAATATATTGGATGGGCAGGCAGGGTCATGCTCTTGATTGCATCAGCGGACATACATTGCTGATGATCCAATTTGGATCAACAGCTGCACATGGCCGTTTGACTGCAGCTGACTGGCTGGTTGAAAGAGGTAAAAAAAAAAAAAAAAGTCCAGCTGTCTCACTGCAAGCCACCCACCTGAAGCTTAACTGGACTCAGTCACTGCGTCAGTGGATGCACACGGTCAACGACCCAATTTGGATCATTAGCCGAGCGCATCCGCCGACCGTTAATAACTATAACTATAATAGTATAATAACTATAATTTTTTGCTGACTTTTGTTAATAAACAAGAAATCTTATGTCTTCCTTTCTTTTAAATATGTTTTTTAAATCATGTCAAACTGATTTGCTTACAAAAGCAGTAAAAGCTTAACAAAAGAAAGAAGTCAGTTTTTATTTCAGATTAGGGCCTATAATCACAGTTAATTGGTCGGTTTTGGGTTGGGCTCAGAAAAAAAACGATACGGGTTCGGGACAGGTCAGATTTTTTTTAGGTCCGAATGCAACTTTTGTAGTAAGAAGTAATTTTTTTTAGTATTTTTATATATATATATATATATATATATATAGATATATATATATATGTCTGACACGCTGCAGGAGGGAGCTTCTCCTGCAGCTGTGGGCTGCACACAGGAGCAGCATGTGCTAGATCATAAAAAAAAAAAAAAAGTTTTAAATAAAAAAGTCCGTGCCAATCGTGCGGCTTATCCATCAATCAGCCAATTGTGTATCATGTCCTATCTTATTTTGAAAAATCGCAATAGAGCGAGTCCGCGAAAAATTAACTGCAAAGCAGCGAGAGACTACTGTACTTAATTTTAGTGATATAAATATGTATTAGGGAAATTAAAACATTCTTCATTTCAGTGCAAATGTTGCTAATTCTGTTATGAATCTGCATGGTTGCTCCTGTGATAATTATCTTACAAATATTTTATATAGCACACTTTATGGCCAACTCAGTGAATGCAAAACACATGCATTATGTGTCATCAAAGGAAGTACAAGTCATCAATCAATAATAGCTGTGCTTGATTGTTGGTACAAGGTGTTTGTGCTGATATGCTGTGATTCATTTTGACTAAATGTACTACTGTAAATTATGTCCATACATCTCCATTATTCTTTTCTCTTCAAAGGACACTGTTCCAAAATCATGTCGGTTGTGTTGATGATACTTTGCAAACTTATTCAAAAGCTTAGAGTAACAAAGAAATAAAATGTTTTGAGTTCATGCAAACCTATATAGAGACAAAAGAAAATACATTGTCGTTTGAAATGATTTTAAGTTTTTTTTTTTTTTTTTTGTTTGTTTGATTTAAGACATTTTTTTCTGTGTTAATTCTGCTGGGATGAACGCTTTTTGATGCTCACATGGATCCAGATGCATCAACATTCCATCAAAACCAAAACTCTCTCTCTTGCATATTTCTTCTGCTCCTTTACCCACTCAATGGATGTGGTTTGTAATATGTCTCAGGGGGAACTGGAGGAGTTTGCTCAAAACCCCATCTGTTTAGCTAGCGAGTAAACCTGATGAATGGGTTTCACTGGTGTCTCATGCTCACTGAGCTAGACAGATAGACAGAAGGAGAGTTGCAGGGTTGGTTGCAGTGTGTTTAGAGTGAGAATATTTGTTTTTTGTATACTTTCTACAAAGATGGTAACACAACATTTTTAGTAAATCAATTTTTATATTCACACTGCATGATTTAGATCTGCCATTATAATTTTACTAATACTGATTATTTTATAGGAAGCACGGTGGCGCAACTGGTAGAACTGCTGCCTCTCAGCGAGCAGGTCCTTGGTTCAAACCCCGGTCCAGGGACCTTTCTGGGTGGAGTTTGCATGTTTTCTCCGTGCATGTGTGGGTTTTCTCCAGTTTCCTCCCACAGACCAAAAAAAAAAAGCATACATGTTAGGCTGATCGGTGACTCTAAATTGTCCCTAGGTGTGAGTGAGAGAGTGAATGGTTGTCTCATTTGTCTCTATGTGGCCCTGTGATGGACTTGCGACCCGTCCAGGGTGTACCCCGTCCCTCGCACAGTGATTGTGCGAGGGACGGGGCACCGGCGACCCCCGTGACCCAAAATGGAATAAACAGGTAAAGATAATGGATGGATGGATGGGTTAGGTAAGTTAGAACAGACGACACAGGAGTGCAGTAGCGGTGTCGTCTCTCAATGAAAATGTTGCAGTGAAGTTTGTATGTTCTCCATGTGCACACATGAGTTTTCTCCATGTAACGTAGTTTCCGCTCACAGACCAATAACATGCACGTTGAGTTAATAAGTAGATCTAAATTGTCCCTAGGTGAGTGAGAGTGTGAATGGTCCTTAAATTGCTCTGTGTCCCTGTGATGGACTTGCAACCTGTGAAGGACAGGCCCTGCTCTTGCACAGCGACTGCTGGAGAAAGGCACCAGCTCTCCCGTGACCCAGAAAAGAGAGTAAATAAAACTGAGAGATTAATGATAAGAACTTGATTTCTACAAATGCTACAAAAAAACAGTTTTTATGAAGTCAACCCTATCCATTGCGATCAGCAGTTTCTGTAGATGTAGTGTGCTGAAATATACCTGGGCACATATGTGATCTTAATGATAGAGATATTCCAAAACTCAAGCATTATTCACCTTACTTGTGTTTACAGTGTTATGTCTCATGATCAGTGGATAAGCAGTCTTAGTAATCAGCAATAACCAGCATTTGACTTTACTTGTTTAACTTCTGCAATGCATTTAGTTGCTTACATATTGATATATAACATACAATGTTACACTTAAGAGGTTTTATTTATATTATAAGCCTTACCCTATAAATCTTACCTTTTCCCACATTTTTGTGTTGTGCTTAAGAATTGGGAATGTTGTGTCGTGAAATCCCTTAGGAGGGTTGTGAAGTTTGTCACTGAGTGTGTTGGACGTGTGTTTGAATACCAGAGCAGATGATGCTCCAGATGGCAGAGAAAAAGGTAAGGTTGGTAGGGGTTTGATTTGGTAAACCGGCCAACCAGCAGGCTTTGGTCGCAACACCAACACAGCCTGTGACCAAAATCCTCAGGGAGACAAATCCCATCGAGTGCTCAGTGTGCTCTGAGATTTTTCTGGCTGCAAAGCATTGCGTGCATGGGTGTATGAGCATGTGTGTCTGAGTGAGTAAGGGAGACTGTCAGTGATATTAATAGTACAATGCTCAGTGATATGCCATTTGCCACAGAAACACACTGATCCTTGTATGTTCAGAAGGCTACACACACATTGAAACCCACAGAGCCCCTCAGTGACTTCTTGTTGTTATTTTTTAAACTCCGGTTTCCTCTCAACCTTCACAGTTATCAAAGCTTATATTGCTTCTGCTCTACTGTCTCGGACAAAGTGATTTGTCACGATTTGTGTGGACACAAAACATTTTTTTTCTCCCTTAGTGAATGTGCTGTCTAGACAGTGCGCTCTGCTGTACTTTCATACCACTGAAGCTTCCTTTATTTTTTTTCCAGCTACTTTTTCATTTTATTACCCTGGAGCTAACATGGTGTTCAGACTGCATACTCTACAAACTATTCACTGTATTCTTTATATAACAAAATCAATTATTTACCGGAATATATATTTATATATATATTCCGGTAAATAATTGATTTTGTTATATAAAGAATACAGTGAATAGTTTGTAGAGTATGCAGTCTGAACACCATGTTAGCTCCAGGGTAATAAAATGAAAAAGTAGCTGGAAAAAAAATAAAGGAAGCTTCAGTGGTATGAAAGTACAGCAGAGCGCACTGTCTAGACAGCACATTCACTAAGGGAGAAAAAAAATGTTTTGTGTCCACACAAATCGTGACAAATCACTTTGTCCGAGACAGTAGAGCAGAAGCAATATAAGCTTTGATAACTGTGAAGGTTGAGAGGAAACCGGAGTTTAAAAAATAACAACAAGAAGTCACTGAGGGGCTCTGTGGGTTTCAATGTGTGTGTAGCCTTCTGAACATACAAGGATCAGTGTGTTTCTGTGGCAAATGGCATATCACTGAGCATTGTACTATTAATATCACTGACAGTCTCCCTTACTCACTCAGACACACATGCTCATACACCCATGCACGCAATGCTTTGCAGCCAGAAAAATCTCAGAGCACACTGAGCACTCGATGGGATTTGTCTCCCTGAGGATTTTGGTCACAGGCTGTGTTGGTGTTGCGACCAAAGCCTGCTGGTTGGCCGGTTTACCAAATCAAACCCCTACCAACCTTACCTTTTTCTCTGCCATCTGGAGCATCATCTGCTCTGGTATTCAAACACACGTCCAACACACTCAGTGACAAACTTCACAACCCTCCTAAGGGATTTCACGACACAACATTCCCAATTCTTAAGCACAACACAAAAATGTGGGAAAAGGTAAGATTTATAGGGTAAGGCTTATAATATAAATAAAACCTCTTAAGTGTAACATTGTATGTTATATATCAATATGTAAGCAACTAAATGCATTGCAGAAGTTAAACAAGTAAAGTCAAATGCTGGTTATTGCTGATTACTAAGACTGCTTATCCACTGATCATGAGACATAACACTGTAAACACAAGTAAGGTGAATAATGCTTGAGTTTTGGAATATCTCTATCATTAAGATCACATATGTGCCCAGGTATATTTCAGCACACTACATCTACAGAAACTGCTGATCGCAATGGATAGGGTTGACTTCATAAAAACTGTTTTTTTGTAGCATTTGTAGAAATCAAGTTCTTATCATTAATCTCTCAGTTTTATTTACTCTCTTTTCTGGGTCACGGGAGAGCTGGTGCCTTTCTCCAGCAGTCGCTGTGCAAGAGCAGGGCCTGTCCTTCACAGGTTGCAAGTCCATCACAGGGACACAGAGCAATTTAAGGACCATTCACACTCTCACTCACCTAGGGACAATTTAGATCTACTTATTAACTCAACGTGCATGTTATTGGTCTGTGAGCGGAAACTACGTTACATGGAGAAAACTCATGTGTGCACATGGAGAACATACAAACTTCACTGCAACATTTTCATTGAGAGACGACACCGCTACTGCACTCCTGTGTCGTCTGTTCTAACTTACCTAACCCATCCATCCATCCATTATCTTTACCTGTTTATTCCATTTTGGGTCACGGGGGTCGCCGGTGCCCCGTCCCTCGCACAATCACTGTGCGAGGGACGGGGTACACCCTGGACGGGTCGCAAGTCCATCACAGGGCCACATAGAGACAAATGAGACAACCATTCACTCTCTCACTCACACCTAGGGACAATTTAGAGTCACCGATCAGCCTAACATGTATGCTTTTTTTTTTTGGTCTGTGGGAGGAAACTGGAGAAAACCCACACATGCACGGAGAAAACATGCAAACTCCACCCAGAAAGGTCCCTGGACCGGGGTTTGAACCAAGGACCTGCTCGCTGAGAGGCAGCAGTTCTACCAGTTGCGCCACCGTGCTTCCTATAAAATAATCAGTATTAGTAAAATTATAATGGCAGATCTAAATCATGCAGTGTGAATATAAAAATTGATTTACTAAAAATGTTGTGTTACCATCTTTGTAGAAAGTATACAAAAAACAAATATTCTCACTCTAAACACACTGCAACCAACCCTGCAACTCTCCTTCTGTCTATCTGTCTAGCTCAGTGAGCATGAGACACCAGTGAAACCCATTCATCAGGTTTACTCGCTAGCTAAACAGATGGGGTTTTGAGCAAACTCCTCCAGTTCCCCCTGAGACATATTACAAACCACATCCATTGAGTGGGTAAAGGAGCAGAAGAAATATGCAAGAGAGAGAGTTTTGGTTTTGATGGAATGTTGATGCATCTGGATCCATGTGAGCATCAAAAAGCGTTCATCCCAGCAGAATTAACACAGAAAAAAATGTCTTAAATCAAACAAACAAAAAAAAAAAAAAAAAACTTAAAATCATTTCAAACGACAATGTATTTTCTTTTGTCTCTATATAGGTTTGCATGAACTCAAAACATTTTATTTCTTTGTTACTCTAAGCTTTTGAATAAGTTTGCAAAGTATCATCAACACAACCGACATGATTTTGGAACAGTGTCCTTTGAAGAGAAAAGAATAATGGAGATGTATGGACATAATTTACAGTAGTACATTTAGTCAAAATGAATCACAGCATATCAGCACAAACACCTTGTACCAACAATCAAGCACAGCTATTATTGATTGATGACTTGTACTTCCTTTGATGACACATAATGCATGTGTTTTGCATTCACTGAGTTGGCCATAAAGTGTGCTATATAAAATATTTGTAAGATAATTATCACAGGAGCAACCATGCAGATTCATAACAGAATTAGCAACATTTGCACTGAAATGAAGAATGTTTTAATTTCCCTAATACATATTTATATCACTAAAATTAAGTACAGTAGTCTCTCGCTGCTTTGCAGTTAATTTTTCGCGGACTCGCTCTATTGCGATTTTTCAAAATAAGATAGGACATGATACACAATTGGCTGATTGATGGATAAGCCGCACGATTGGCACGGACTTTTTTATTTAAAACTTTTTTTTTTTTTTTATGATCTAGCACATGCTGCTCCTGTGTGCAGCCCACAGCTGCAGGAGAAGCTCCCTCCTGCAGCGTGTCAGACATATATATATATATCTATATATATATATATATATATATATATAAAAATACTAAAAAAAATTACTTCTTACTACAAAAGTTGCATTCGGACCTAAAAAAAATCTGACCTGTCCCGAACCCGTATCGTTTTTTTTCTGAGCCCAACCCAAAACCGACCAATTAACTGTGATTATAGGCCCTAATCTGAAATAAAAACTGACTTCTTTCTTTTGTTAAGCTTTTACTGCTTTTGTAAGCAAATCAGTTTGACATGATTTAAAAAACATATTTAAAAGAAAGGAAGACATAAGATTTCTTGTTTATTAACAAAAGTCAGCAAAAAATTATAGTTATTATACTATTATAGTTATAGTTATTAACGGTCGGCGGATGCGCTCGGCTAATGATCCAAATTGGGTCGTTGACCGTGTGCATCCACTGACGCAGTGACTGAGTCCAGTTAAGCTTCAGGTGGGTGGCTTGCAGTGAGACAGCTGGACTTTTTTTTTTTTTTTTACCTCTTTCAACCAGCCAGTCAGCTGCAGTCAAACGGCCATGTGCAGCTGTTGATCCAAATTGGATCATCAGCAATGTATGTCCGCTGATGCAATCAAGAGCATGACCCTGCCTGCCCATCCAATATATTATTTTGGCCTGGCCTGACAGCGCCCGACCCGACATCCGGGCCTGGCATGGCCGGGCCGGGCCTGGGTTAGAAATGAATGCTCTACTACCCACTTCTCCACTGCAGAGCGGAGATCTGACACGCTGCAGGAAGGAGCTTATCCTGCAGCTGTGAGCTGCACGCAGGTGCAGCAGGTGCTAGATCATTTAAAATAATCTGTTTTAAAGCTACTTGTACTACTTTTCTGACTTCATGGGCTTTCACTTATCACAGTGCTTCAGGGTACAGATCACCCAAGATAAACGAGGGACTTCTGTACCTCAAAGGACAGTGACAGCTAAATTGCATTTGCAAGCATCTTTTAAAAGTCTATAGATGTTTATCAAAGTTCTCATTTTCCTTGTGAAAACTGGATTTACTTGACGTTTTGTTGCTTAAACGTTTAAACATACTCAAGAAAATTGTAAGACAAATTTACTTTCAAAATAGTCACACTTAACAGGCATCTCAAACTTGTTTTTATCTCTTCCCTAATTTGTTCCTCTGAATGCCATTGTGCGAGAGTTGCATATTGACACCTGCAAATATACCCCCCCCACACACACACACACATCTACATAGAAAATCCATATACTGTATACGTATTTTGATTTTCCTACAATTTTGTGTTATCAACTTGACTTCAGAAGGCGCAAAACAGAAAACATCTTGAGTAATGAATCGTCTTTGCTATTTACCCTCGAGTGTCTGAAGGACTTCATGAGTGTTAGCCAGATTGAGAGCATTAATCGTGTTATTTTAATAAAGCACCTCATTCTTTTTTTTCCTCAAGACTACCTTGACAAGCAAGCTATTGGTTAAGATCATCGTTCCATCTTTGTCCTGGTTTCTCTTCCCAGGCTTCCTCTTCACTCTCGGACTGATTTTATGATTTAATTGCTTGTTTTTAACGTTTTAAAAGGTCTGACCTCGTTATATTCATGTGATCTTCTTAACATCTACATTCCAGTAAGAGCACTCTGGTCTACCAACCAGTATCTCTTAGATATCCTCAGAAACAAACTGAAGTCCAGAGGTGATTTGTTTTTGTTTTTCAGCTGCTCCTCCAAAACTGTTGAATAGTTTACCTGATCATTTAACGACCACTGAGACTGTTGAGACGTATAAATATTTGCTCAAAACCTTTTTTTGTTCCCCTGGTGTTTGATCCAAGCAAAAACTGAAAACCAATTAAAGGTGAATTTTCATGTTATTGTGCTGTATTTGATTGATAACTTTTTTATTGTATTTCCATTGTGACACAATCTGCATTTCCTCGTTCTTTATCTTGTTTTTCATTTTAATTTGACTAAGTTTCAAAGCATTTTGGTCAATTTTTGTTGTTTTTATGTTCTATATCAATTAACTGGCATGGACGTTTGTCGCAGTAACGTCTCCACTGGCATAATGTTACCAGATAGAACAGTTACCCAAGAAATCAAATTTAATTACCATCGACAACGTTTCATCTTTCGCTTCTCTTCTGAGCTACTCCAAGGACAACAAAACTTTCACAGTGTTAATATTTCAAAGCAGCAATAAACATAAATTACATATATTGCATCTATTATTGAAAAATATGACACATTTCCAGGGCAATACAACCCAGAATTGATTATCGTAAGCTTCAGTCATATGTTCTGTACATATGCCTTGAGGAAATAAATTACCACTCTATTTTGGCTCATAAGTAAGGACAGGAAATAAAGGCAGCTTATTTAGTTGAGCAAGCGATAATGCACTAGATGAGTGCTGGAAGAAGAAAAAAAAAGAATGAGGTGATGACAAGAAGATTTGTATCCAAGACCAATTTAGTCACCTTAGTGAGCCAGTGGAAGATAAAACCACCTGGTAAAATGCTCTGACTACAGATCTAAAAACTTAGCACTTATTATTCTGCCAAATTAGTTCTGTCAGATATGAGGAAAAAATATCTCACTACGCTTTGGATAGAAAAAGAAAGCACATTTATGGGTTTTCTGCATTTAGGCTTGAGTAAAGATTATATGGAAGAACAGGTTAAAGTATATTTTTATTTAAATATGAATTCAAGATGTGTTCTGTATTCTGAAGTACACAACTCTACTGAGAGTGTGTATATACACACACACATGTGTGTGGTATATAGTCTGAATTGAGGAACACTTAGATTTTTAGAAAGCAATGTTCAAAAAGAAGGGGAAAAAAACTAACATCACCATGGAATAAAGAGATAGCCTGATCCCTAACCCCCTATGGATCTAATTTATCCCTCACTGAAGACCTCTGTGATGCTAGGAATTCATTTCAGAGTCATGAATTTTTATCCTTGAAATTTGAATTTTTGAATAGACAAGTGTAGGCTGAGTGAAGAAAGTGGCAAAATTTCAAGCATTTAATTGGGTCAATAAGGACTACTCAAAAACAACTAATAGTATCAGAAATGTTCTTGGGAGTCTTCTCAGTAGCACAGTAGCATGCATCCACAACTTTTAGTGAACGTAAGAATTTACTGGTCTAATACAGTCAATTCACTGTCTGCACTAATGGGTACTTTCAAACTCTCTAAATGTCTGTGCATGTCATTTTTTTTTCACAACCCCCCCCCCCCAAAAAACAAAAAAAAAAAAACAAAAACGTGATTTAATTTATTATTTTCAAGTAGTGATTTGGATTTTAACAGTAAACAATGCATTGTACATATCAAACAAGATGAGTCTGACCAATATATTCTGAAACAAATAGGTTGTGTCAAAAACAAATAAGATATACTAAATAAAATTAAAAAATATATATATACGACAACATGTGTGTGCTGTGTTAATGTAGTGAACCAGATGGACGTCCATCCTAACTTTCGCTCATGGACGGACGTCCTCACCTGTGTTCGTGGTCCCCCATGACCACAGGGGGGTGATGTTAGTCCATGCACATGACCTTCCGTCCGCAGGACATAAGGGTGACAATGCCACGCTGAAAGCATTAAAACAGATTGCTTATTGGCCTGGAATGAAAAAGGATGTCAAGGACTACATAAAAGGGTGCCTGATCTGTGGCCAGTTTCAACCATCCAGACCACTTCACAGAGCACCACTGCATAGTAGAGGCATTGCATTTCCATGGTCGGACCTCCAGATTGACTGGGTCGGACCACTCACTAAGACCTCTAGAGGAAATAAATATTTTCTCACGGTAACCTGCGCGTTTACCAAATGGGTAGAATGTCTACCAGCCCCTAATGACACAGCACAAACCACTGCTATGTTATTAATGAATCATGTATTTTCAAGGTTTGGACTTCCCCTTAGGGTGAACTCAGACCAAGGTACACACTTCACAGGTGAAGTAATGAAGGAACTGTGGAAGACGCTAGGCGTCAAAGCCAACTTCCATATTGGCTACCACCCACAGGCTTCAGGCCAGGTTGAGAGAGCAAACAGGACGGTGGTGAGTATTTTGAAAAAATACGTAGCCGCAAACCACAAGGACTGGGACGTGAAACTCCCTCTGGTCCTCATGGCCATAAGGGCCACTCCACACACGTCGACTGGCATCGCTCCTTTCGAGATGATGACGGGTCGACAAATGACTCTCCCTCTGCACCTGTTGTACCAACCAGGCGATGCTGCCATGGCAACAGCCTACACCACACAACAATACATGAAAGACTTGGAAAGACACCTTAAAAACACTTTTGCTTTCGCACAGAAAAACCTGGAAAAATCAGCTGAAGGACGCAAAGCGTACTACGACCAAAAGGCCTCTTACGAGGAACTCCAAGTGGGAGACAGGGTCTGGTACTACACGTTTGCACCCAAAACTGGGAGAGTAGAGTCCGGGACCGGAACTCTCGCCCGTAAGCTGATGCCCAGATGGACTGGACCCCATCTGATAACCGACAAAGTGTCTCCAATTATCTACCAGATAAAAATCAGTAAAGGCCAAAAAGAGCCAACTGTTAAATGGGTACACCGTAACCAGGTTAAACAACACAAGGCATGCAATAACTCCTTAGGAGACAAAGACATCACAAAATCAGACCTCGTGGGAACAAGGGTCATCCCTGTAGAAGATAACTAATGGATAATAAACTTAACCATAGTTTAAACTCACAGGACCTACCCTTGATAAAACGGGACAGCGTGACTGAAATCTGGCAACCAGGGTGAGGAGAAGCAGTGAAACGATGTTTCTAGATGCTTAGTCACTACTCTTGTCGGTGTTGAAACGTTGTTTAGTTGATTTTGGTATTGTTTCTGAGGTAAGAATGAATCTTGTGTGTAGTTAAGTTAGAGACTAAGAAGCCTTTAACCATGCCAACATGCAGTTCATTCACTAAATTGCAATCTTTGCGGAGTCAATGTATATTATTGCTACTTTGAGTACCATAATCTACATTGATCTCACAACGCTTAAGCCGAACCTACTCGAACAATTCTATTCGGGGGGATAGCTAATTCTTTTTGATAAGTCTCGCCATAGACTTCCAAAACATTTATGGGAAAACCAAACACCCAATCTCAAGTCGTTCGTCTAAAAGACAACAGACAATTACACCAAACTATATTTTACCATGTAAAGCTAACTTAAACCAAGTTAGAAATGGAAAAATAGTTTGGAACACTTTTCTATAGGCATAAACCCCTGTAGTTACCCCTTTTCAGCATTCTCCACCCCTTAACTGGTAGTTGTAGCTGTTCCCAACCATAATAGCATACACACCAGATGCATATAGTTTAAGGCCTTATGTAAAATCCCCTTCATAAGCCCACCTTAAACCACATAATTGCATGACACATTGAACCAGAACGGCACAGGCTGGACGTCGCTGGAGACAACCTTCGCTGGAGGCGACCTGCAATCCTGACGTTGGTTTCAACTCTTCATCCGGTGGCCGCTTCTTCAGTTCAATCCAAGGGTACCCCTCTGTATGCTGATTAATCAACACTTCCAATCGCTGTGGATTTACCGTTGTGGATTATATGACTTTTTCCAATGGATTACAGACTCTGTTTCCAAGGGGTTAAAGCATTGCTACAATGGGATTACCGAGACGATATGGGATTATAATCAACACAATGGAATACCAAGAACATTGTGGAATTACCTTGACTTTGTTTCCTTGCTGGATTACTTCTGACTTTGGTCTTCCTTGAAGGATTACTTCTGACTTTGGTCTTCCTTGCTGGATTACATCAAGCTCAAGGACATTTGAAGGTCTAAGTTCACGGTTGGAATTCATCCCCATGGACAGGTGATGATTTCCAAAGGGGGGACTGTAGTGAACCAGATGACCTCAAATCTACCAGATGGACAGAGACTGTTATTTTCATTGATCTGAATAAGTCTGAACCATCTGATGAACTTTCTTTCTTGAATTAATCAAGCAGAAAAGACAATTCTTTATAATCATTACTGTCTTACAAATGTTTTGATAATCAAATTGTGTTAGTTCACTCAATGCTTTACAGGTTGAAAAGAACTACTAATTTTTATTTTACATAAACAGTAAGTAATGATTTTTGTTCCTCATTCAGAGAAGAAATCACCTGAATATGCCTTTCTTGATTTTCGGTCTGAAATGAGCAAGCTGTCGTAAGTATGTGAAAGGTTGGTCTTCGGTCAACTAAAATGTTTACTGAAGAAGAAATGTCATGTTTAAACTTTTTCAGAAGATTACCAAGAGTAGACTCCAGAAAGTCTGCTGCTTCTGCAATAATCTTTTCTGTATGTTAAACAAGTTTCATTCTCTGACCTCGACTGTTGATAAACACCTTACGTCAAAAACACACCTCTTTCTGGTCCTTCCACGAATCAGAAAGCTCTAAACTGAACAGGAAGTAAACTCATTTAAAATGTGACAACTGCCCAGTTCAAGTTAGAATGAGAGCTGACAACAGATTGAGAGTTCTGGAGAATGTGAGAGTTCCAAGATTGAGAATGCAGTCGGTTCTGAAAGCTTCAGAGCAATGAAGAATCCAGAGGTTTTTTTTTGGGGATTATAATTCTGTTTTGAGCTAATCAACGCACGACT
>NW_023618931.1:0-17860 GCF_014905685.2 Nematolebias whitei
GATCTGTGGTGAGAGGAAGTCACAGGTTCACAAATATTGTTGTCTTCTAGGATATTAAAAGGGAAGTCAACACATTTTGTTTGAAAAAAACAACAACAACATTTTCAAGGGTGACCATTGTGATATTTCTGGCGTCTGTGATTCGCGTGAATGTTGAAATAAGTGGTCAGTATCTTGTTTGTTTATTTTGTTGTTTGTGTTTTTGTCAAATATAAGACCACAGTATGAATGTGTAGAAAAAAAAAGAGTTCCAGAGTCTAAAAAAAAAGTTCCAGAATTTTCCAGTGACAATAAAAAAAAAAAGTGTGGGGTGTGTGTTTGAATTTCCTGAGAGAATGGACACAGAAGTGCAGCGTCTCATGTTACAAAAGTGCGAGCAGGAAAGTTTTAAACCGGTAAAGGAGCAAGTTGAAATTGTGAGACAAGCATTAGAGATGTTGGAATATAATAAAAAGCTAAAAAAAAAGCTCTCGTGCAAAAATTACAAAAAATAGAAAATAATTCTCAAGAGGGTCAAGATGTGATATCTTTAATGTGGGATAAAATTAAAGAATGCTCGAGAAATGAGGATAAGTTTGACAAGCAAAAAAGAGAGCCGAACGCCCTGCAGAAAGGTAAATACAGAAAGTTAATGAGGGAAGTTAAATATGAAAGAAAAGAGTGGTTGAAATTGGTCTTTGTGGCACAGGGTTCGTCCCATTTGTTGAGAAAACAGCAACTGGTGGAGCAGCCTAAAACAAAGAGTGAGGAAGTGGGTAGTTCAGCTCCCCCTCCTTATAACCCAAGCGGCAATCAGTCAGCACATCCCCCCACAGGAATGTACCCCATATATCACATAACAGATGGAAGGTTACAGGTGGGGGAGGTCACTGACACCCCCTCGCAGCTGAGGGGGGAGTCACCCATCCCAGTTAAAACAAAACCCCTTGTGGCACCAGGAATGAAGCCGTGTTTTACACAGTCCATCTGTACACCATTCCAAACCGAGGGTGGAGGGAACACAAAGAACACGCAGCAATGGGTGATTAAAGATGGGTGGAGTCAGTCTGCTAATCCCATGGGACACCCTGATTTGCACACTTCTTCCCTCTTTGCACCCTCAGCATCTCCCTCTGACAGCTCCCAGGATGGAGAGGGCGTGCTCGTGGGTCTGCAGGGTTGGAAGAATCGTGCAGGGTTGTCTCAAAACCCGCTCACCTGTACTCACCAATTGCCTGCCACGCCCCAGACACACGTACAGAATCCTTTTTGGCCACAAGCCATACGAATTACTTCTGATTTGTCGGCAGCTCTTCCACCACAAGATCACGCTTCTATCCCTGTTGAAAACGTGGATCCATCGTTAAGTACTGGTTCTTTTCCCCTTCTGCAGGCAGGAAATCAGATACGTTATAAACCTCTTGCGCTAGGTGATGTGCAGGCGTTAGTGGACAAACTCCCTCCCCTCACAGAAGGAGGAAGTAAGTGGTTGAATGTAGTGGACTCCTTAACTAAAGGTATTAATTTAGCTGTGGGAGACATGAGGGCGCTGTTGGGAAGGTGTGTAACTTCTACTAGGATGGATGAGATAGAGAGAGCTGCTGGGTGGAATTGTAACATACCTGACTCAACTTGCATGTTGTTGCAGTATCAGAGACTTGCCGCCGCTCTCAGACAGGCTTATCCCCTTCCAGAAGGTATAGGGGTTCCTAAGTTCACCTGGAAGCCTGGTCAGAACCCCACTGCATATTTAGATGTGTGTAAACAGGGTTGGTATGACAGAACACACTGCCATGGTCAGGGGGATAATCAAAAGTATTTTTTTAGACAAGCAATACTTGATGGTGTACCCGCAGCAGTCAGTAAGGCAATGAAAATTAACCCTGATTTGCCCACAGCAGATGCTGCCCAGTGGGAACGGCATCTTATTCATCATCTGCAATGTGTGGCTGATGAGGAGACTAAAACTTCTTCTGAACTGAAAGATATGCAAACGCAGCTCTTAAAGCTACAATTGAAACAGGCTAGGGATGTAGTTCAATTTAAAAAAGAGTCAAAACTGATGGTACAAGCTGACACTGTGTTTCAGTGTTCTGAGGCTGCTTATCAGTGTCCTGTAACCGCCCAACCCCCGCTTCCTGTTGTATATCCTCGGGGACGGCCCAGAGGGCAGTGGGGAGAAAGAGGGGGGTCTCGGGGCAGGGGTTTCGGTCGGGGGTACACGCAGGGAGGCAGAGCACAAGATGTCTGTCACTACTGTCACAAACCAGGTCATTGGGCGCGTGATTGTTATCACAAGCAGGCCAACGCCCAAAGAGGAGGAGCACATCACTACTCAGCTCCCAACCACCAGATGGCGCCACCGGCACCTACCTCTGGCCAGCAGGATCCACCTTGGGCGCCACCAGGTGGATACTACCAGCAATGACACACCCCACAGAGTAATCACACCATAGGGGGAGGAGCAGACCCTATGGTGAAGATGAGGGTCATGAATAAAGACCTATCATTCCTCGTGGACACTGGAGCTACCTATTCAACCCTCAATGAGCAGGGATTTGATGAACATGCCAGTGCGGACACTGTGTCTGTGATCGGTTTCGCTGGGGTGCAACAAAAACTGTCTCTAACTGAACCTCTCGTAGTAACAGCAGGACTTCAAACAGTGACACATCCATTTGTTCTGTCCACACGTGTACCTGTTAACCTGCTTGGAAGAGACTTGTTAAAGAAACTTGGTGCAACAATAATGTGTGAACAAACTGGTTTACGTGTTACTTTACCAAGTGGTGTGACCTGGACTTGTTCTGCTTCTTCCTCCTCTTTGTCATCACAGTGCTTGGTACAGCCGATACATGAGGAAGTAGCTGACATCTACTGGGCGTTGCTGCGCCCCGAGACACCTGAACACACTGGACTTTACTCTGCCTACTTGTTGTGGAGGCCATGGTTGGATGCTCTGCGTCCCTATGTCCCACCTCTAGATCCATTACATGTCACTCTCTTTTATGACCGTGATTCTGATGATTGCTACAGGGAGTATTTTGCTCAGCACTTGCAGGACACTGAGTGGCCATTAATATCAGACCGGCTTATAGTTGGTCCACAAGGCGTGGCTTCTCACGTCACCCTCACACCATCTCAATTGGAGTGGTACATGATGTCGTCTGAAGCGATCCCACACGTCTCATTAGCTTTAGCTCCCACACATCAGGCTAAAGACTTGGGCCCAATGGTGAAGGCTGCTGTCTCTGCCACAGATTGGATCCCAACACAAATACCTCAGCTCGCTTACTCATTATCAACCGACTGCTATAGCATTGACTTAGCTGTTCATGATGTAGGTAAGCTAGACCATGAGGTGATCTCCAGAGACCATGGCAGAGAAAAAACTGACCATTCAGATGTTCCTCATATGTTAGATACACTTCCTGCATCTCTCTGGTCTCAGGGACCTGAAGATGTAGGTCATGTTAAATGCCCCCCAATCTCTTTTGAACTGACCCACAACGAACCTATATGGTTGTATCAGTATTCTCATAGACCTGAGGCTGAACAAGGTTTGACTGACACAGTCCAAGGGTTGCTGAGAGCAGGGGTCCTCGAACACTCACATTCAGACTGGAATACTCCCATTCTACCTGTTGAGAAGGCGGGGACTGGAAAGTACAGAATGGTACATGATCTTAGGTCGATCAACGCCATACTTAAGACACCTACGTCACCAGTACCAAATCCCTATGTTGCACTGACCCAACTGACTCCGAACCAGAAGTGGATGACCTGCATTGATTTGGCTAACGCCTTTTATTGCCTGCCCTTATCAGAGGACCTGCGTGACATTTTCTCATTCACATTTAACGGTTGCCAGTACAGATACACTCGCTTGCCTCAGGGTTTTGCATTATCGCCAGGCATTTTCAATCATGTTTTAAAGAATATTCTTGTACAGCTTCCACTCCCCAGAGGCACCACTTTGGTCTAATATGTTGATGATTTACTGATAGCCTCTGAAACAGCACATGACTGTCTTACAGCCACTCAGGCTGTCCTGCTTCACCTGCATGATGCAGGTTTTAAAGTTAGTAAATCTAAACTTCAAGCAGTTCGTACACAGGTCTCTTTCCTCGGTAGGTTGGTCTCTGTTAATGGTACAACACTTTCACCAGAACACAGGGCGTCTATACTACATCATCCAAAACCCACCACTATACAAGACATGTTATCCTTTTTAGGTTTAACTGGGTACAGCAGACACTATATACCTGATTATAGTGAACTCACCACTCCACTCAGACAGATGGTAAAAGATCAAGGTAACAGAAACCTGAAAGCAACACTTGTGTGGAACACAGATGCAGAGCATGTGTTTATTAAACTGAAGCAACTCTTGTCCAGAGCAGCTGATTTGGCTCTGCCTGACTACTCCGCCCCGTTTTTTCTTGATGTTTCTGAAGCAGAAAACACTGTTAATGGTGTTCTGTTTCAGAAAAAGGGGGGTGGTAGACAGGTGTTGATGTACGCAAGTGTGATGTTGGATGGTACTGAGAAGCGTCATCCAACATGTACACAGGCAGCGGCAGGTCTGGCAAGGATTGTTTCAAAAACAGCACACATCGTCATGGGACACCCACTACACATCCTAACGACACACAACATAGTAGCGTATGTTAATTCTGAGCTCTTTACAATGACATCCTTAAAGCAAACATCCTATCAGAACCGAATTTATTGTTCCTGCATGAAGGCATAAACATGGCAGATGGTATGCAAACAACACAGGCACATGATTGTGTGCAAAAAGTGTACGTGGAGGAACGCATTAGACCTGATTTACAGACTGAACTCATACCACATTCGAATGTACTCTACACAGATGGTTGCTGCTTCAGACTTGAGGATGGGTCTTTGAGATCAGGATTTGCTGTGGTACAGCAGAATGGTGATGAGTACGAGGTACAGAGCTCAGGGCAGCTAGAAGGTCATCAGTCAGCTCAAAAAGCTGAAATTCAGGCAGTCGTTGAGGCTTTGAAAATGAGCAAAGGAAAAGAGGTTACAGTGTACACAGACTCGGCATATGCTTATGGTGTAGTTCATGTGCAATTACCACAGTGGAAAAGAGCAGGTTTTCGAACAGCAGGTAACAAACCAATTAAACATGAGGAACTCATTAAGGATTTAGCGGACAGTTTGATGTGGCCAGCAAAAGTGGCGGTTGTGAAGTGCAAAGGTCATGATGTTACACAATCAGACACAGCGGAAGGAAACAGGCAAGCTGACAGAGCAGCCAAGATAGCTGCTGGCTATTTGCCAAGAGTCCAGTGGAAGAGGAATGTCAGAAAGTGAATCATTGGGATGAGAAAAATGTAGCAGAGGCTCAGACGACAGCCTCCCCAGAGGAAAAGACATTATGGTTTAACAGAGGAGGTCAGAAGAAAGGGGAGTTTAAAGTATGGATAGGACCGAATCAGAAGTGGATCTTGCCTATGACTTTAAAACAGGCAGTATTTCAGGAAGCACATGGATTAGCACACGTGGGATGCAGACAAATGCTAAGAAATCTTCAACAATGGTGGCACCCTCATCTAAAAAATATGGTAACAGCATATGTTGACACCTGTAACGTTTGTTTAAAGTACAACATTCGACCTACAGTAAAACCTGAACGAGGTTCTTTTCCTCTCCTGCACCGACCGGGACAGGAGGTGATTCTAGATTACACTGATATGTTGGAACCTGTTAAAGGGTTCAGATATGTATTGATGTGTGTTGACGCATTTACAGGGTGGCCAGAAGCCATGCCTGCAAGACGAGAAGACAGCAAAACAGTGGTGAAGTTTCTGATTAACCATTATATCCCCAGACACGGTTTCCCAGAAAAAATCAGATCAGACAATGGCCCACATTTTAAAAACACAGATCTGCAGGCTGTGGGAAAAATGTTAGGCCTAAAACATGCTTTTGGAACCGTGTACCATCCCCAGTCTCAAGGGAAGGTCGAAAGGATGAACCAGAATATAAAACAAAAATTGGGCAAAATCTGTGCACAGACTAAATTGAACTGGGTGGAAGCATTACCAATTGCCTTAATGACCGTGAGAACTTCTGTTAATAATGGAACTGGCTTTTCTCCTTATGAGTTAACTACAGGTAGACCCTTTCCTGGACCAACCGTATGCTCACTGACCAGTGAGGGGGACCGTAAGATGGACCATAAGGTATACTTTGATGAGTTAAAAGCATTAGTGTCTAACTTTACTCAGCAGGTCCATCACAAACAGAGCCTGACAGAAAGACCAGAGGAACCTGGTCTCCCCACCGAAGAGTGGGTCTTGCTGAGGGTGATTAAAAGGAAGTGGCAGGAGCCCAGGTGGACGGGCCCCTATCAGGTGACAGAGAGAACGTCCCACGCAGTCCGCCTCAGAGGAAAGGGGGACGTTTGGTACCACTGGAGCCAGTGTGCGCCTGCCTCAGAGCCAGGAAGAGCGAGAGAGCTGGCAGAAACCATCTAAAGTCGTAAAATTGGACATTCATGTCAAGGTAGACCAAAGCAGCCTGGTGTAGTTGCGTGCGGGCCCTGAAGGACTTTGTTTGAGTGGGTCACCGGGTGCTGGAATAGCCACATTTAGTACAGACACCTAGAAACGACAAAAACATGACATCTTAGAGTCTCACACTTCACGAAGAAAACTCAGAGACATAGGAGGAACGGTCTCTGAGCACCCCAGGGTATGCCCTGAGTACTTGTGATTGTAACAATATTGTATGACATGTGTACTAACCATTTTTCTCTTATCTTTTAATTGCAGTTTTGATTTAGAGCGCATCCATTTATTAACTTAGCTTGAAAGTGATAAGTATATTCAGTTTGTAACGTTAAAAAGAAATATCTATAATCAATTATAAGCAGTATATTAACAGAGTGTTATTTTGTATTCATTTTGTGTTAAAGGAACTGCTTGCCTGGCTGTCTGCTGAGGAAGTCGCTGTGCGAGACATCTTCATTTATTGAGTACAGTTTCTGTTTACAAGATCAAAATGCGGTGGCCACCAAAGCACGTGGTGATAGGGATAGGTGTTTTGTCATCCATCGTGTTGTCACTCATTTTCTCTTTTGAATATTTCTGCATTATTCCCGGTTTACCAGAGTGTGAGCAGACTGGTGCAACAGGCAGGGTGCGAAGGAGTGTGACACCACACACAGTCATGAAAGATGCGTATGGCCTTCCGGTGCTGAAAGTAGAGTATCCCAAAGACACCACTACTACCCTAAGCCTGCCAATCTGTGACATGTTTTATTGTACGGATTACCGTATTGCGAGTGCAGCCTTTTATATTTGTCCATGTCCCAATCCATCCAGATGTTCGTGGTGCCATGAGTGGAATTATGTCACGTTGTATTCGGGATCATGGAAACCTGATATGTCTGGACATCAGACTAATTATAGAGATTGGTGGAGGGCGCATGCCACCTTGGCAAAAAATAACAGATACTTGTTATTGTCCTTTCAGTATGTTCGTACTTGGAATAAGTTAACCAGAATAAAGCGTGAGATGATCTACACCTTGGTGACGGAACCCATTTATGTGCTTGTAGCCGCGGATGTCGCTGGCAAGGACCCTTTCCGGGTGTTACAACTTGCCCTTACAGAGTTGCCAGTCCAAGACCCTACTCCTCCTCCGACCCAGGAGTCATTGCTCCCAATGTCTATGCGAATTGATAGTGTTGACTATACCAGCTTAACCCCTGTGGATGTGATTGCTATGTCTACTGGCTATACTGACTCTAACATTTGGTTAGCTTGGCTCGCTGAGGCTGCTAGACAGGCTTCTTTGTCTGAATGTGTAGCTTGTGCTGCAGCTCGACCGAATTTGTACACCCAGCCAGCTCCATTACACCTAGAGGACGCTTGGGGATTTCATTGCATGTTAAGTCTGACTATGAGAAAATATACTAAGAATTGCACTACATTAGATCAGGTGTTCCCAATTATTTCTAATATAACCAAATTAGGCTCGTTTACTCCGGTAGAACGATTTGACTATTACTGTTTTAATTACACCTCAACTGCAAATAAAAGAGTTGCCTTAGGACAAATTCAGGATGAATGGTGTAATAACACGCAACAAAATGTCTCTGACAACACCCGTGTGGGTAAGGTGGCTCGCGCTGATCTGTATTATTATTGTGGTGGTAGACGTTTACTAACACATATCCCTCAGGATTCTGTGGGATTGTGTGCATTAGTACGCTTAGCTGCATCGTTAACCTTGATTGGCCCTCGTTTGGAAGTTTTAAATGACACCTCCATCTCTCCCAGTAGGAAGAGACGTTCAACGCATAATTTTGACCCCACTGTGGGCTCCACTACATATATTGATGCCATAGGAATCCCTCGGGGAGTTCCTGATGAGCACAAATTAGTAGATCAGATTGCGACAGGTTTTGAAAATTTACCTGTTGTTTCAGCATATTTCCCAATTACACCAAATAAAAATGTTGACCGAATAAATTACATACATTACAATGTCATGCGTCTGTCCAACCTTACCAGAGACGCTGTTGAGGGCTTAGCGGAGCAACTAGCTCCAACTTCTCTGATGGCTGTACAAAATCGAATGGCTCTAGACATGATTTTAGCTGAGCGACAAGGAGTGTGTAGTATGTTTGGTGAGTTATGTTGCAGTTTTATACCAAATAACACGGCACCTGACGGTAAGGTCACTAGGGCCCTAGAAGGCCTGCGCACCCTCTCAAACGAGATGAAATCCCACTCTGGTGTAGATAATCCTCTTGATGAATGGCTCTTCAAAGTGTTTGGCCCCTGGAAGCAGATGAGTGTGTCCATGTTGATGTCAATTGCAGTATTTGCAGCTATTTTAATCACATGTGGATGTTGTTGTATTCCCTGCCTGAGATCCCTGTCAGTACGTCTTATCACTTCCACTTTAGAGAAGCGGGACCCAGAAATAGCTCGTCAGCTCCTAATGCGCAGAGGTTATGAACTTTCTGATTTTCAGATGCAACCACGCCGGCGCAGAGAAGCATATTCTTCCGCTTGATGTCGACCTCTTTAGCTGAGGTCGAAAGGGGGAATTGTTGTGAAATATGATTGTGTTTCTTGTTGAATCTGTGATTCCCACTTCTTGTTTTACTTTGAAATTGGCCCACTTCCTGTTTTACTTTGAAGAGGCTCCCACAGATTGAAGTCTGTTCCTGTTTACATAATGTAACACGATGTCTCACACTTTTGATTGGATTGAAACTGGCCAATCCCATGACAGCAGGTTCAGAACGCGCGGTGAAAAGTTAGTTTTGCTGTGTGAAGGAACGCCCTGTTTTGAAACAAAGAAAAGTGCAGTTTTCTGCTCGAAGCAGAGAGAGGAAGCAGGCAGCCAGATGAAGCAGAGAGACGGTCTTCTTCAGAATCCTCCTTAATAAGGTTGTATTGTATAGTTTAGAATGGATGCATCCATTTAATAATATGTTAAAATAATGACTGCATTTAACTAATCCACTGTTTATGCTTGTGAATCTGTGACTTTGTGACTTTTTGAATCTATGACTTCTGACTTTCTTTGCTTATTAAATATTCGTAAACTTGAAGGTGCGTGTGTTATATTCTGAGTGCGTGTCTTGACTCCTCCTGCAGGATTGACCGGTAACAGAGCTCGGGTGGAGAAATAAAGAAAAACACAACAAGAGAGAGGTATGTTCGGGCCTTTTCAGGATCCACCTCCTACTATTCCATGGATTAATAAATTCCTGATCCAGACTGATAAGGCACGTTGCCTGGCTATGGAAGACAAACTTTCTGCCAACCTTCTTAACAGAAAAAAAATATCGAAAGTGGCAGAAGGCAGATGAATTTAACAGGAACTGCAGATTGTTTTTTGATTAAATGACTCCCATGATTGTTGCTCTGAAAAGTGTTAAACAGATGCCTGCAGTGTGCCTCCAGTCTGATTTATTGCTTTCTGAGAAGCTTTCTAACTCGGTGCCTGGTACGACAGACATAACTCCTTCTACTACTTCTTCACAGACTTTGGAAGGGGGTGTTGGCCCCCCACCCTATGACTCAAAAAGTCCTTATGCAGCTGTTAATCAACTGCTCTCAGACGTACAAAAACAAATGCCTCTTAGTGAATTGACTGTTCGTTCTCTGGGAGGAGGACACATGTCTGAGGACCCAGCTTTGCCTAGCACTGGCTCTGACTTACTTCTGATTACAGGGGGTGTTTTGCAATCTAAATCACCACAAGATAGTGACATGTTAAGGACTCATGTAAAAAAACTAATGGGAGATTTCTCCAACCCAGGTGCGTCTGTCTTTCCTGTTGATAACCAGAGCATGGGGGAGGATGTTTCCATGGCACCATCCTCTAATCATTCATCTAGCCAGCAGAAAATGGGTCCTTCATATAATCCTGTTGTTCACGGTGCATGTTCTTCTCAACATCCTGTTCAGACAGAGCTGATTGAATTTAGACCATGTGATTCTGATCATGAACTGGTGGAGAACCAGTCTTCACATGATCATGTTGCTAGATGGCAGAGACAGAGTACAGGTCGGTTAGTTAGGAGTTCTGCAAATGTTCATTCATGTAATGATTCAGCCTTGCCTCCACATCTTATGATGCCTCTGGTTACTTCCACAACAGCAGATGGAGTCTGCAAACATACTTATACACCTTTCAGCTTACAAGACACGCAGTTGATTAAGGAGAAGTTGCCAGACATTCAGAAAGGTGGAAATGCATGGATTAAGGCCTTTTTAGAAGCCTGTGCTGGAATTGTCCCATGCCTGGGAGATTGGAGGAGGGTTTTTACAGCATGCACATCATTTGGGAGCCTCAATGAAATTGAACAAGCTGCTGATATTCAACACGATCCGGATAACAGTACTTTGCAGGAGCATGTTCAGGCATTGTGGCCGGTTATCAGGGAGAAATATCCTACTTCTATGAAATCAACAGACTTGTGCAAAATACCTCCTGCAGTTACAGAGAGGGGCACTGCATATTTGTCTAGAGTGAGACTGTTGTGGGAAAACAGGACTGGCCATGGCCCAACTGTTGACCCCACTACGCAGTTGTTATTTAGGGGGGCTGTGGAGAGCTCTCTGTCAGATGAGGTCAAAACCTGTTTGACCTCTGTTGTGGGTCTGAGTAGGATGGATTATGACTTGTGGGCAGCTCACGTAGTACATTTTGTGGACCAACATTTGGATAAGAAAGAGTTGGATGATAAGGAATTAAGGTCTTTAGAGACTCAACTTGTTAAGGCTCAGCTGAAGGATTTACGTGAAAAGATAAATCTCACCAAACTAAATGCTAAACAGATGCCTCAACTACAGCCACCTCCAATTGTTACAGGTCCTGCTGCTTCCTTTGATTATTCGTATCAGCAGAGACCTCAGGGCCCGGTTGGGTCATGGAACAGAGGCCAGAGACCCAAATGACTGAAGCGCACAGACATGTGTTTTCTGTGTGGTGTTCTTGGACATTGGGCTAATCGGTGTCCATCTGCTAATCAGGAGTACTTGAGACAGGAAGTGACACCACTTCATTACCCATATGATGTGTATCCACCATCACAGACGGTTCCTTCTTTTACTCAGCCTGGCCCTTTACCGGGGGCACGTCATCAGGCCCCAGGTCAGTTTCCAGTTCAATAGGGGTGCCCAGGATCGGCAGTAGGTGGCGTCTTGTATCCTGAACCTTTGGTTTCAGTCACCATTAATGGCCGAAATCACATGTGTATGGTTGATACAGGAGCCAGGTATTCAACAGTAAACACCCCACTCCCTCGATCTACGAATACCGTACCTGTTGTTGGATTTTTGGGCAATACTGAGGAGTGGCCCCTATCCACATATGTTCCTTGTATGTGGAATAATCTGTGGTTTGAACATTCTTTTTTGATTTCGGACTCATGTCCAGTGAACTTGCTGGGAAGGGACATCCTGTGTGATCAGAATGTGACTTTGATGATGACACCAGACAGTGTACAGCTAACCTTCCCTGATGGTACGGTCCAGTGCTGTGCTACGGTGAAATGCTCATTGCATCAGATGATCCAAACCCTTGGCACTTTGGATGAGTCCTGTTCAGCTGAACTTCAAGCTGAAGTTTGGTGGGGGGCTGTGCCTGATTTCCCCACTACATCCTTGTGTGACACCCTACACAGCTGGGACGCCTGGATCAACGTCATAAGACTATATGACTCGCCTCCTGATAAGGCCCACTGTACGCTGAATTATGAACTGTGTGGTGACGAGGCCTATGATGAACTCTGAGCGGGTCTTCTGGAACATTGTCAAGAGACTGGCGAATACCCAGTGGTGGAGCTGATGGACATTTATGTTAGTCCTGAGGGAGTGGCAGCAGCTGTGAAATTGCCAGAACCACTGACAGAACTGTATATGCTTGGTGATGTATCAGCTCCTCATGTGTCATTGAAGGTCGCGAGTGGTGGTGAAGCAAAGAATTTGGGCCCTATGATAAGGTGCTGTCTTGCTGTCCGGAAATGGGTACCCACACAAAATCCTCTCTTACATTATTCTCCAGAGACTGACACTTATGCCCCTTTTCCATTAGTACCGGACGGGCCGGTACAGCCCGGCTCTACTCTACTCGGTACGGTACAGGTTGTGTTTCCATTATGCTTTCAGTACCGATTCCAGTGGGCGGGGTTCAAACTGACGTCACGGCCTCTCACCAGCTGGTGGCGCTGAGATGCAAAAACTGTTTTCAGTACAGGTTGAGAATTTATGTTATTTTGAAGTTGTGTGTATGTATGTATGCATGTATTTGGGTATGCATGTATACATGTGTATAAATATATATATATATACATATATATATATATATATATTTATACACACACACACAAATATATATGTACACACATATGTGTATATATTTATGTGTGTATATATATATATATATATATACACACACACACACACACACACACACACACACATATGTGATATATATATATATCACATATGTATATACACACAATTATGTATATATATGTATAAATATACACATATGTATGTATATACATATATATGTATTTATATATATTCATATATATTTATATACATATATGTATTTATATATATTCATATATATTTATATACATATATATGTATTTATATATATTCATATATATTTATATACATATATGCATTTATGTATTTATATATATACATATATATTTATCTATATTTATTTATAGATATAAATATAAATTACATATATATATGTATTTATATTATACATATATATTTATCTATATATATTTATAGATATAAATATATATATATATGTATATAAATATATATATATATGTATATAAATTAAAACTCTGATGAACCAGATTCTACAAAAACCTTACATTTAAATTTTTATAGGTTTTCATTATCATTTGATGTATTTGCACTCATTGTGTCTACTTTTAATGTTCATTTTAAATGTGTGGTTTCCTTTCTTGTTCACATATATACATTTTATTTTTAGCTTTGCTTTAAAGTTCTTGTTTTGTGATTTGTACATTCGTGAGTTAAAATAAAGTTGAACTGAAGCTCGTCTCTTTTCTTTAAACATGTTTGAGGGAAATATTCCTGATATCCAATAGTTTTGTGTCTTTTTATGATTTTCAGCTGAGTTAACAGTCATTAAAGTGAAAACAGGATTTCACGATGAAGCTGGCACCGTCTTTTTTTTTTTTTAAATCTTCAACGCTCTGCTGGTCTCGCACGACACTGCCCGCAGTCACACGATCCTCTCCTCCGGAGAGGGGGAGGCTGGGAGACTCATCCTCCCAGCTCCAGTTCAGCTGGTCACTCACAGAGGCTGTTCCAAAGCTCCAGCCGCGCGTAATCATGAAGGTCCGACCCGCGCAGACAGGCGGGCAGAGACGGGTCTGCGACGAATGGTGGAAGCGATTTTAAAAAACCTTTTACGTGTTAAAAAAAAAAAATAAAAATCATTTTTAAATCGCTTCAGCATTTTTTTTAAAACATTTTTTGTATAAAAACAAAATATTGTTTTATTTAAAAATCGCTTCCAGCGTCCGTCCCAGACTGTCCAGTCCGCCTGACTGCCGGGTGAGATCGGGATTCAGCCTTCATGATTACACGCGGCCGGGGTCTGGCAATGTCCATCTGTGAGTCCCCATCTCCAGCTTCGCAGTGACCTGCGGAGCTCTGAGCACACAAGGCTGGTATCTGGAACCCGAGCCTCCCAGTCAGCACATCGAAGGATCTTCCGCGGTGACCAGCTGAACTTGGAGCCGGGGAGATGACGCCCTGCCCGGTCTGGCGCTCGGAGGCTCCGGAGGGAGGATCGGGGTACACCAGCAGAGCTCCATCCAGCTTGCTCTGAATTATGTTGTCGGCCACCAAGCACAAAAAATGTCAGCACATCAGCATTAGACCAAGATGTTGTCAGTATTGTTTTTAAAATCTTTAAAATAAGTCCAGCCGCTGCTCCAGTCTGAGAAATTGCAAATGGTGGATTATTGTTTTGAAACGTTTCTGAAGGATCCAGTGACTCCGCCCCCGACCAATCAGTGACCAACAGTGTACTGACGTCACGTTTTTGTACCTCTTCGTACCGGTTAGAACCACAGAGCCAAGGGTACTGAAAATAGTAACAGGTGCTAAGTACCGGTACTAATGGAAAAGCCTCAGAACCGGGCCAAGTAGGGTCGAGTCGGCCCGTACCGGTACTAATGGAAAAGGGGCATTACAGGATCACACACAGATCGTTTACATTACTGCTGCCTGAGAAACATTTTCTGCCAAGAACACATGGTAGAGAAAACACAGATCATGTTGATACGGACAAACTGTTAGCCAGTTTGCCTGATACACTTTGGGCCAGGAACTCTACAGATGTAGGTTTGCTGAGTGTCCCACCTGTCTCAATTACTCTGAAACCAGGAACAGTTCCTATTTTCCAACATCAATATTGACTCAGAAATGAGCAGATTGTAGGTATTGAGCAAACAATTAAAGGACTGTTAGCTGCTGGGGTGTTGCTACCTACCGTTTCACGCTGGAACACACCTCTTAATCCTGTTCCTAAACCTGGTAAATGTGATTATCGTATGGTCCATGATTTGAGGCCCATTAATAAGGTCGTTGTGCCTACTAATTATGGTACTCCTAACCCATACGTTATGATGAATGCAATTCAACCGGAGCATAAGTTCTTTAGTTGTATTGACCTGGCTAACGCTTTTTTTTTTCTGTCGCATTGGAGGAGGGGTCGAGGGATCTGTTTGCATTTACCTATAAGGGGAAACAATTTACTTATTCTCAGCTGCCACAAGGATTTGTAGACTCTCCATCCATCTTTAATCATGTTTTAAAACAGGTGCTGGCTGATTTGCCATTACCGCAGGGAGTGGTGCTGTTACATTATGTTGATGACATTCTTTTAACGGCTACATCCTCAGAGGATATTATGCAGGCCTCTGAGATTGTGCTTCGACGTTTAGCTCAGTATGGGTTCAAGGTGTCAAAAGATAAATTGCAGGTCGGCTGTTCTAAAGTCACATTTCTGGGTAGGGTCATTTCTTGCTCAGGCCTACAATTGACACCATCTCAGAAGAGCTCCATTTTACATCATTCTAAACCGGTTGATGTTAGAACAATGATTAAATTTTTGGGTTTGATCAATTATAGTAAGAACTTTGTCCCAGATTTTAGTTGTAAAGTTGCTCCTCTGAGAAGCCTGATTTCAGCTGTGTGATATAAAAATTATATGTCTCCGCTGGACTGGACAGAGGATGCAGACAGGGCTTTTGTGGAAATAAAACAGGCTTTGTTTGCTGCGTGTTCTCTGCAGTGTCCTGATTACTCTTTGCCATTTCACTTAGATGTGGATGAAAAAGACGGATTTGTGAATGCCGTCTTGTTTCAAAGGGGTGGGAGTAATTCAGAGAGACACGTCTTGATGGATTACAGTGCTAAATTAGATCAAATTGAGATCGGTCACCCTATCTGTGTACGACATGTAGCGGCTATTGGCAAAGCTATTCTGAAGACGGCTCATATTACTATGGGAAATGAAATTTTGGTTCACACAATTCATGATGTGAAGTCTTTCCTCGACTCGCAGGCTTTTACATTTTCAGCACAGAGAACAGAAAATCTTAGATGATTACTAAATAAATCAAATGTACATTTTACGAGCCAGGGTGTTAATATGGCTGCACAGATTGATACAAAACAGGATCATGACTGTGTTAGTGACACCACAGAGGAAATGAGACTGCATGAAAACCTTTTTAAAGATCCCATAATGGATCCAGATATGATATTGTTTTGTGATGCACACAGTCACCGGAATGAAACGGGAACACTAGTTACTGCTTTTGCTGTTGTGGAAGGAAAAGATGGAGGTTTTGTTGAAATCAAGGCAGAAGTTATCCCACACCCAGCTTCAGCACAGTTATCTGAGCTAAAAGCGTTGACAGAAGCTTGTCATGTAGCAGCAGGAAAAAAGGTGAATATCTACACAGATTCTGCTTATGTTTTTCAAGCAGTAAATGTAGATCTTTGCCATTGGAGGAGGAAAGGATTTGTCACTTCTTCTGGAGAGCCAGTCAGACATTTTAAACAACTACTTGAATTGTATTATGCGTTGCAGGAACCCAGAGAGGTCTCAGTCATTAAATGCAAGGGACATCAAAAGATAAATAACTTCATTTCTCATGGTAACAACAAGGCAGATCAGGCAGCCAAAACAGTTGCAGGTTACACTTCGAGATCACAGATGATCCAGAGACATGAGAAAAAGGATTCTGAAGAGTATTTTTGATAAGGAATTCACTCTGGAAACTATTAAAGAATTACAAAATGCAGCTTCTCCGTTTGAAAAAACAGGTGTGGCTAGAACGGGGAGCTCAAAAGGGTCCTGACGGAACTTGGAGAAATCATGAGGGCAGGATGGTGGCCCCAGCTGGATTGTTGAACATGTTGTGTCAAGAGGCTCACAGCAGAGGGCACTGTGCTAGCTCAAAGATGATTGACTTGATATCACAGTAATGGTGGCATCCCAAGTTGACAGATATAGCTAAATATTTTGTACAGACCTGCGAAATATGCTGTCATCATAACCCAAGGGCTGCACTTAAGACTGGACTTGGTGGTTTTCCTCTACCTCATGCACCATGGAGAGAGATAGTTATTGATTTTTCTGATATGGGAGCAGAAAATAGAGTACATGGGAAACGATATCTACTTGTGTGTGTGGACCCATTCTCTAGATGGGTTGAAGTTGTCCCAACCAAAACTGAAAAGGCGGAAGAAGTCAAAGTGGTTGACGAAGGAATTAATCCCCAGATTTGGTGTCCCTGCTGTGATCAGATCAGATAATGGAACCCATTTTGCAAATGAGGAACTGAGAAACGTTGAAAAGATATTTGGCATTCAACATAAGTTTGGAGCTGTATATCATCCAGCTTCCCAGGGGTTAGTAGAGCGAGCTAACCGCACTCTTAAGGAAAAATTGGCAAAAGTCTGTGCAGACACAAAATTAAAATGGCCTGAAGCTCTTCCAATAGTTCTGTTTAATTTAAGGTCGACCCCAAATACTACTCCGAATGTAAGCCCACATGAGATACTCACAGGAAGGAGAATTCCATGTCCTTTTACTCATACTTTGCCTTCAGAAAGTACTATGTTACAAGTACAACATCATGACATATCAGAGTACATGAAGAAGCTTAATAATACTGTGATGAGTATCTCTCAACAGATCCAGGAGATCCAGTCTCAAGAGAGAGAACCAAACTGTACCCTCGTGGAAACAGGTGACTGGATTCTACGGAAGGTGGCTCGGTTCAACTGGACAGAAC
>NW_023618931.1:17960-19509 GCF_014905685.2 Nematolebias whitei
GCAGGAGCATGTTCAGGCATTGTGGCCGGTTATCAGGGAGAAATATCCTACTTCTATGAAATCAACAGACTTGTGCAAAATACCTCCTGCAGTTACAGAGAGGGGCACTGCATATTTGTCTAGAGTGAGACTGTTGTGAGAAAACAGGACTGGCCATGACCCAACTGTTGACCCCACTACGCAGTTGTTATTTAGGGGGGCTGTGGAGAGCTCTCTGTCAGATGAGGTCAAAACCTGTTTGACCTCTGTTGTGGGCCTGAGTAGGACGGATTATGACTTGTGGGCAGCTCACATAGTACATTTTGTGGACCAACATTTGGATAAGAAAGAGTCGGATGATAAGGAATTAAGGTCTTTAGAGACTCAACTTGCTAAGGCTCAGTTGAAGGATTTACATGAAAAGATAAATCTCACCAAACTAAATGCTAAACAGATGCCTCAACTACAGCCACCTCCAATTGTTACAGGTCCTGCTGCTTCCTTTGATTAGTCGTATCAGCAGAGACCTCAGGGCCCGGTTGGGTCATGGAACAGAGGCCAGAGACCCAAACGACAGAGGTGCACAGACATGTGTTTTCTGTGTGGTGTTGTTGGACATTGGGCTAATCGGTGTCCATCTGCTAATCAGTACTTGAGACAGGAAGTGACACCACTTCATTACCCATATGATGTGTATCCACCACCACAGACTGTTCTTTCTTTTACTCAGCCTGGCCTTTTACCGGCGGCACGTCATCAGGCCCCAGGTCAGTTTCCAGTTCAATAGGGGTGCCCAGGATCGGCAGTAGGTAGCGTCTTGTATCCTGAACCTTTGGTTTCAGTCACCATTAATGGCCGAAATCACATGTGTATGGTTGATACAAGAGCCAGGTATTCAACAGTAAACACCCCATTCCCTCGATCTACGAATACCGTACCTGTTGTTGGATTTTCGGGCAATACTGAGGAGTGGCCCCTATCCACATATGTTCCTTATGTGTAGAATAATCTGCGGTTTGAACATTCTTTTTTTGATTTCGGACTCATGTCCAGTGAACTTGCTGGGAAGGGACATCCTGTGTGATCAGAATGTGACTTTGATGATGACACCAGACAGTGTACAACTAACCTTCCCTGATGGTACGGTCCAGTGCTGTGCAACGGTGAAACGCTCACTGCATCAGATGATCCAAACCCTTGGCACTTTGGATGTGTCCTGTTCAGCTGAACTTCAAGCTGAAGTTTGGTGGGGGGCTGTGCCTGATTTCCCCACTACATCCTTGTGTGACACCCTACACAGCTGGGACGCCTGGATCAACGTCATAAGACTATATGACTCGCCTCCTGATAAGGCCCACTGTACGCTGAATTATGAACTGTGTGGTGACGAGGCCTATGATGAACTCTGGGCGGGTCTTCTGGAACATTGTCAAGAGACTGGCGAATACCCAGTGGTGGAGCTGATGGACATTTATGTTGGTCCTGAGGGAGTGGCAGCAGCTGTAAAATTGCCAGAACCACTGACAGAACTGTATATGCTTGGTGATGTATCAGCTCCTCATGTGTCATT